>NC_090815.1:126921103-127224133 GCF_000390325.3 Nicotiana tomentosiformis | reverse complement strand
TTTCATGAATGGCCATGGGGATAAGACTGAGTGAAGTTGCTCTCCGGGATGATGGATCATCGATGCAAACCTTTGACATTTGTCACATTTTCGAACAAACTCCTTTGCATCTTTGTCCATATCGATCCAATAATATCCTGCTCTGATTAATTTTTGGACTAATGAATCGGCACCGGAATGATTTCCACAAGTACCCTCGTGAATCTCACGTAGGATGTAGTTGATGTCTCCTGGACCTAAGCATACTGCCAATGGTCCATCGAATGTCCTTCGGTATAATGTTCCTTCTGCAGTCAATGTGAATCGATCAGCTTTGGTTCGTAGGGCCTTCGAATTTTTAGGGTCCAATGGGAGTTTTACGTTCTCCAAGTATTCAATATACTTATTCCTCAAATCCCAAGTTAAGCTTGTAGAATTTATCTCGGCATGACCTTCCTCGATCACGGATCTTGAGAGTTGAACGACAGTCACCGAGCTGATCTCATCTTCCTCGACCGATGATCCCAAATTTGCAAGTGCATCAGCCTCACTGTTTTATTCTCAAGGGTATGCTGTAAAGTCCATTATTTGAAACGGTGCAAAGTTACCTGTAGTTTATCCAAATACCCTTGCATTCTATCCTCTCAAACTTCGAAGGTTTTGCTTACTTGATTTACCACCAGTAAAGAGTCACATTTGGCTTCAATGACTTCAGCTCCCAAGCTTTTAGCTAGCTCGAGACCTGCAATCATGGCCGCATACTCGCCCTCGTTGTTAGTTAATCTAGTAGTTTTGATAGATTGCCTAATAGTGCTACCCGTAGGCAGTTTTAAAACGATGCGTGGCCCGAACCCCTTTACGTTCGAAGCTCCGTTTGTGAAAAGGATCCATACCCCCGATGATGTACCCGATTTCAATAAGAGTTCCTTTTCGACTTCGGGTACGAGGGTTGGCGTGAAATCGGCCACGAAGTCCGCTAAAATTTGAGACTTGATGGCCGTACGGGGTTGATATTCGATATCGTACCCACTGAGTTCGATGGACCATTTGGCCAATCCGCCTGATAGTTTGGGCTAGTGCAAAATATTACAAAGTGGGTAAGTGATTAATACGCATATGGGGTGACATTGAAAGTACGGTCTTAACTTTCTAGAGGCGCTTATCAGTGCAAGTGCCAATTTTTCTAAGTGTGGATATCTAGTTTCTGCTTCTCCTAAGGTTCGACTTACGTAATAAACGGAAAATTGCGTACCTTGCTCTTCTCGAACTAGGACACCACTTACCGGGATTTTCGATACTGCCAAGTACAAGCAAAGTTTTTCGTCTGTTTTTGGAGTATGAAGCAGTGGTGGGCTCGATAGATATCGCTTTAATTCCTCTAATGCATGTTGGCATTCCGGGGTCGAGGCGAAATCGTTCTTCTTTTTGAGTAGAAAGAAAAATATGTGACTTCGATCTGACGACCTTGAAATGAATCGGCCTAAGGCAGCAATCCGTCCCGTTAGCCTCTACACGACGTTTACACTGTCCACGATTGCGATATTCTCGATGACCTTGATTTATCGAGGTTAATCTCGATCCCCCGATTTGATGCCATGAAGTCGAGGAACTTGCCCGAACCGACCCCAAAAGCACATTTCTCGGGGTTCAGCTTCATGTTGTATTTTCTTAAAATCTCGAATGTTTCTTGCAAATGAGCCAAATGGTCCTCTGCGCGCAGGGACTTAACTAGCATGTTATTAATATAAACCTCCATTGATTTACCTATTTGTTCGTCGAACATTTTATTTACTAGGTGTTGGTAAGTAGCTCCTGCATTTTTTAGCCCGAAGGGCATCACATTATAACAATATGTTCCATAATTGGTGACAAATGAAGTCTTTTCCTGGTCTTCCGGATATATTTGGATTTGATTATACCCGTAATAGGCATCGAGAAATGTAAGGACCTCGTGGCCGACTGTAGCATCGATCATGCGATCGATGTTGGGCAGCGGAAAAGAATCTTTGGGGCATGCCTTGTTTAAATCCTTATAATCTACACATATTCTAAGTTTGTTCCCCTTTTTAGGGACAACAACTGCATTGGCTAACCATTCGGGATATTTCACCTCCCAAATGGACCCTATTTTGAGAAGTTTAGTTATCTCGTCTTTTATGAATGCGTGCTTTACCTCGGACTGGGGTCTTCTTTTTTACTTCACCGGTTTGAACCTAGGGTCCAGGCTTAGCCGATGCGTCGTTATATCCGGTGGGATCCATGTTATATCTAAATGGAACCAAGCAAAACAATCTATGTTATCGATAAGAAATTGAATAAGCCTTTTCCTGAGTTCGGGGGTTAATCTCGTTCCCAGGTATACCTTTCGTTCGGGCAAATGATTGATTAGTATGACTTGCTCCAATTCTTCAATCGTTTATTGGTAGCATCAGAATCATAGGGAACCATGAAGGATCGAGGGATCCTTTGATCATCATATTCATCGAACTTCTAATTTTCTGGTTGGATTAAAGCTGATGTCTGTGATTGTTATTTGGCATCTCGTTCCCCTTTTGAGTCTGATCCCTTTATTGATGAAGGTGAGGATATCGGATTCACTTCCTCGATGGAAAATATTTCTCTTGCGGCCGGTTGTTCCCTGTACACTGTTTTGACTCCCTTCAATGTTGGGATTTTAAGAACCTGGTGTAGGGTCGAAGGTACATCTCTCATGTTGTGGATCCATGGCCTTCCAAAAAGGGCGTTGTACCTCATATCGCCTTCAATTACGTGGAACTTCATTTCCTGGATGATCCCGGCCATGTTTATCGGCATAATTATCTCACCTTTGGTGGTTTCACATTCCATATTGAATCCGTTTAGAACCAGGGTTGCAGGTATGACCTGGTCCTATAGACCGAGTTGTTCTACAACCTTCGATCTAATGATGTTGGCCGAGCTACCTGGATCAATTAACACACGCTTAAATTTAGTTTTATTCATAAGTACGGATATTTCCAGTGCAACGTTATGAGGTTGCATGACTCCTTCTGCATCTTCATCATTGAAGGACAAAGTTCCTATGGGTGCGTAATCTTGAGTTCAAGGTTGATTTTCTCTCATAATCGATATCTTAGTGCGTTTAAGCACCGGCCCTTGAGGGGTACTGACACCGCCGATGATCATGTGGATGATGTGTTATGGTTCTTCTTGTTCGTTTTGTTTTCCGAAATCTCTGTTTTTGAAATGGTTCTTCACCATGTCGCTTAAAAATTCTCGAAGGTGCAAATTATTGAATAACTGGGCTACCTCCTCTCTTAGTTGCCTGCAATCTTCCGTTCTGTGGCCATGGGTGCCATGATATTCGCATATTTGATTGGGATTCCTCTGGGCGGGATCGGTCTGCATGGGTCGAGGCCATTTAGTATCTTTGATGCGTCTGATAGCCGACACGATGGCGGATGCATCAATGCTGAAGTTATACTCCGATAACTGTGGTGCTTCCTTAGATCCGGTAGGCCTATCAAACCCACTTCTGGTAGGCCCCCGAGACCCTTGACCTCGATCACTTCTTTTGTTGCTTTGTCTGGGGTTACGTCTCGATTCATTGATTCTGTGGTTTTCACTATACGGTCGGTATTGGTCCCCGATCGGACCTTGTTCTCGATTGATATCCCTTCGAGCAGCGGGTTCAGACCCCAACTGATCATCTTCGACTCTAATTTTTTATTGGTACCGATTATGCACGTCGACCCAAGTGAAGTTGGGTACTCGATCAGGTTATGCTTTAACCGCCATGAAGCCGTCAAACTTCGTTCGTTCAAACCTTGAGTGAAAGCTTGAACAGCCCAATTGTCTGTGACTGGTGGCAGATCCATTCGTTCCATTTGAAAACGAGATACGAACTCCCTTAGCATCTCGTTATCCTTTTGTCTTACCTTGAATAGGTCTGACTTCTTTGTCACTACCCCAAATTCCCTCCGTAGGATATCGTGATGGCACCTAATCTCTAAGACTAGGTAAGCCTATCAATACAGAATAAAAATTGAACTCTGAAATAAATAAACTATAATTCAAATAATTTCAATTCAAAAAACCTGGTAGAAATAAGTCACACGCTTCTAAGAATTTATTCTCTATGTCTCTATACATCGGAGTCTAAAGCAAATAAGGAAGACAACATAGTAATATAGAAGGGGACTCCGGAGTCTGCGGACGCTGGCAGATATACCTCGAAGTCTCCTCGTACAGCTAGTTTACTAATGTTTGGTCTGATAAGGTGTACCTGGATCTACACAAAAAGATGTGTAGAAGCATAGTATGAGTACAGCACAACGGTACCCAGTAAGTGCCAAGCCTAACCTCGGTAGAGTAGTGACAAGGTCATGTCAGGCCCCACTGAAAAATAATAATAGCATGATAAAATGTTAACAATATAATAAAATAAATGACAATGGAAATGAATCAAGTAGCAGGTCGCCATTTAATTACACAAAATAATGGCAATTAATATCTCGTGGAAACAAACAAAATTTTCTTTCAACTTATAAGAAAATCACAACAAATAATCAAAGGCAACTGCGGCCATAAATCAATATCAACAAGGGCATTCCCGAGGTACCGCCTCGTAGTCCCAAATCGCAAATAAATTCACAATATCTCATTTCCTTATCTCACCAAGGGAGCCTTTACAATTTATTTTTAAAGAAAATATTTTTTCCGAAATAGCATCCCGTGTTTTAGCCTTCCTTATCACACCGCATGACTTCTAGTAGTTCTCCCTACTAGCCACGCGTATCAAGCCACCCTTATCTCACCGCATGCGTTTCAATATCCAGACCTTATACCACCGCATGCGTATCAATATCGCAATATATCACAATTTACACCTCAAGTGCTCAAATAATTTAACTTGCCAAAATAATTTAACAACAATATTTTTTCACAATAAAGAGCTCACGGCTCATGCCAAAATAAATTATCAATAATATTTTTCCACAATAAAGAGCTCACGGCTCCATCACAATGAGTACAAAATTCTTACAAAAATATATAGGAATAAGTAATTCAGCAAAATAATATTTCAAAGTCTTTAATACGTTATTTCAATTCTAAATTTAAAAATGTCAAATACTTTATATTAATAATATTTATTTTAAAGAAAATCAACTTCAATTAATGCACAAAATAAAAGAAACCAAGTTCCAACTAAACAGATAAAACAATCACCACGAAAAGGTCAAGCAAATTTAAAGCATATAAATCAAATCAATGATGGAGAATATAACAAGATTTAATAATTTAATTAATATGCAACAATGATCTACACAATTTAAAATCTTAATCCTTCACATTTATTCCGTGTACACACTCGTCACCTCGTGTACACGAATCTCATCACATTACAATTAATACCAATCCTAGGGAAAAATTTCCCCACAAAAGGTTAGACAAGTCACTTACCTCGACTTGCTCCAATTTAACCAAGTAGTATATTTTTTCCTCGATTTTTCGATTTTGATCGACTCGTATCTAGTCATAATTAATTCGATACAGTCAACAAAAATTATAAGAATCAATTTCATAAGAAAATACCACATTTTTTAATAAAATCCGAAATTAGCTCAAAAATTGCATGTGGGGCTCACGTCTCGGAATCCGGCGAAACTCACAAAATCTGATAACCCATTTAATTACGAGTCCAACCATGCTAGTTTCACTCAAATCCGACTCCGAATCGATACCGAAATCTCGAAAATTCGTTTCTATGAGATTTCAAAATTTTTCCAAATTTCAATCTCAAAACACTAATTAAATGGTGAAAACAATGATATATTTGTGTGTAAATACCAAATCTGAGTTAGAATCACTTACCCCAATATTTTTTCTTGAAAATCTATCAAAAATCGCCTCTGCTCAAGCTCCAGTTTGTTAAAAATGGCGAATGGGACGATTGCCCTCTTTTATAAATCTGCCCAGGCAGCCTTCGGAACTGGGCCTCGATCGTGGCTTCGATCATGACCCTCGAGCCTAGGCCTCGATCGTTGCTTCGATCACAGGCTCGAGCCTGGACCTCGGTCATGGACTCGATTATGGCATCGAGCATGGTCCTTCGATCATGGCCTCGATTATGGCATCGAGCCTGGTCCTTTGATCATGGCCTCGATCATGGCATCAAGCCCGGGCCTTCGATCATGGCATCGAGGTTGGGCCTTTGATCATGGCCTCCATCATGACATCGAGCCCGGGCTTTCAATCATGGCATCGATCATGGCATCGATCCTGAGCCTCGTCTCTGGCTTCGACCCTGGGCTCGATCTTGGGCTCGATCACACATCAGAATATCCAGTAGAAGAGAAAAATTGCAACAGCTTGGTAAGTCCAATTTTTGATCCGTTAATCATCTGAAACTCACCCGAGGCCTTCGGGACCTCAACCAAATATACCAACAAGTCCTAAAACATCATACGAACTTATTTGAAACCTCAAATTACACAAAATGATGCTAAAATCACGAATTATGCTCCAATTCAAGCTTAATGAAACTTAGAATTTTCAACTTCTACATTCAATGTCGAAACCTATTAAATCAAGTCCGATTGACCTCAAATTTTGCACATAAGTCATAAATAACATAACGGAGTTATAAAAATTTTTGGAACTAGATTCCGACCCCGATATCAAAATGTCAACTCCCTGGTCAAACTTTCAAACTTAAATTCCTCTTTTAACCATTTCAAGTCTAATTTCATTACGGACTTCCAAATTAAATTTCGATCATGCTCCTAAGTCCAAAATCACCATATATAGTTGTTGGAATCATCAAAATTATATTATGGGGCTGTTTGCACATAATTCGACATCCGGTCACTATTTGACTTAAGCTTTTAAAATCTTTAATTTTTTTTATCAAAATTCCATATCTCGGGCTAGGGACCACGAAATTTAATTCGGGCATACGCCCAAGTCCCAAATCATGATACAGTCCTACAAAACTGTCTAAATACTGATCCGAGTCTGTTTGCTCAAAATGTTGACCAAAGTCAACTCAGTTGAGTTTTAAAGCTCTAATTCACATTTTAATCCATTTTTCACATAAAACTTTCCGAAAAATTTTACGGACTGCGCACACAAGTCGAGTAATGATAATAGTGCTTTTAGAGGTCTTAGAACACATAATTAATTATTAACTTTAAAGATGACATTTTGGGTCATCACATTCTCCACCTCTAAAACAAACGTTCGTCCTTGAACGAAGTTAGAAAAAGTACCTGAGCTGGTGAATAAGTGTGGGTAACAGCTGCGCATATCATGCTTGGTCTCCCAAGTCGCCTCATCAACCGGATGACCCCTCCACTGAACCTTCATGGAAGCAATGTTTTTTGACCTCAGATTTCGAACCTGCCTATCTTAATTAGCCACCAGTTCCTCAACACAAGATAGATCCTTGTCTAACTGAACCGAGCTAAAGTCTAACACATGAGTCGGATCGCCATGATATTTCTGAAGCATGAAAAAATGGAATACCGGATGAATCGCAGAGAGACTAGGTGGTAGTACAAGTTTGTAAGCCACCTTTCCAACTCTCTCAAGAATTTCAAAAGGCCCAATATACTTAGGGCTCAACTTGCCCTTCTTCCTGAACCTTATCACCCCCTTCATAGGCGAAACCCAGAGCAGGACCCGCTCACAAACCATGAATGCAATATCACGAACCTTCTGATGTCTAGATTGGGCGGTACGAAGTCGATCCTGAATCAATTTAACCTTTTCCAAGGCATCTTGAACCAAGTGTGTACCCAATAGTCTAGTTTCACCCGATTCGAACTAACCCACTGGAGACCGGCACCGCTTACCATATAAGGCTTCATACGGAGCCATCTGAATGCTCGACTGATAACTGTTATGGTAAGCAAACTCCGTAAGTGGTAAGAGCTGATCCCAAGCACCCCCAAAATCTATCACACACGCACGAAGCATATCCTTCAGTATCCGAATAGTGCGTTCAGACTGCTCGTCCGTCTAAGGGTGAAATGATGTACTCATTTCCACACGAGTACCCAACTCTCGCTGTACAACCCTCCAAAACCGTGAGGTAAACTGTGTACCCCGGTCAGAGATGATAGATACCGATACACCGTGAAGTCTGACAATCTCGCGAATATATACCTGAGCCAGCTGCTCTGAAGAGTAAGTAGTAATCACAGGAATGAAATGAGTTAACTTGGTTAATCTATTCACAATCACCCAAACTGCATCGAACTTCCTCTGAGTCTGTGGGAGCCTAACAATAAAATCCATAGTGATCTGCTCCCATTTCCATTCTGAAATCTCTAACTTCTGAAGTAACCCACCTGGCCGCTGATGCTCATACTTCACCTGCTGACAATTTAGGCACCGAGCTACATATTCCACTATGTCTTTCTTCATCCTCCTCCACCAGTAATGTTGCCTCAAGTCCTGATATATCTTCGCAGCACCCAGATGAATGGAGTACCGCAAACTGTGAGCCTCCTGGAGAATCAATTCACGCAAACTATCTACATTAGGCACACGTAGCCTATCCTGCATCTGTAATACACTATCATCTCCAATTGCGACTTCCTTGGCATCACCGTGCTGAGCTGTGTTCTTAAGGAAAAACAGATGGGGATCATCATACCGACGCTCCCTGATACGATCATAAAGAGAAGACTGATTACCCACACAAGCCAAAACTCGGCTCGGCTCATAAACATCCAATCTAACAAACTGATTGGCCAAGGCCTGAACATCCAAGGCTAAAGGCCTCTCTGCTTCCGGTAAATGTGCTAAGCTGCCCAAACTCTCCGCCTTACGACTCAAGGCATCGGCCACTACATTGGCCTTCCTAGGATGATAGAGAGTGGTGATATTATAATCCTTAAGCAACTCCAACCATCTCCGCTGCCGCAAAAGTTCAGATTCTTCCGTTTAAACAGATGATTTAGACTCCTGTGATCGGTGTAAACCTCACAATGGACACCGTACAAATAATGCCGCCAAATCTTCAAGGCATGAACAATAGCTGCTAACTCAAGGTTGTGGATCGGATAATTCTTTTCATGTACCTTTAACTGTCTGGACGCGTAGGCAATCACCCTACCGTCTTGCATCAACACTGTGCGGAGACCAATACGCGACACATCATAATACATAGTATAAGACCCTGAACCTGTAGGTAATACCAACATTGGGACTGTAGTCAAAGCTATCTTGAGCTTTTAGAAGCTATCCTCACATTCCTCGGTCCATCTGAATGGAGCACCTTTCTGGGTCAATCTAGTCTTAATAGTTGTTCATAATCAATTACAGAATCGTCAATTAACTTCATGTTAACAAAAATCTAGTTTCAAACCTTTCGCAATACTAATAACGAGACACGAGGCATGGAGACCTCATAATTATTTACCCGAATTAATGAGTCATGTTTAACGTCACCTGGGCGGGAACCTACCTCGTAGGTTAAAACTCAAGAATTACAACACAAATTTGGAAAGTATGCACAAAGAATTTCATATAAGAATTTTCAAATAAGACTAACAGGCATGACTCCCTAGTAGTACTATAGTACAAATTAAATGTCATAAGGGAGAACTTAAACACAAGAATTTTCCTCACAAGGATCTCGTCCTTATATAACTTCCACCGTAGTTCGTAGCCCGGTTTAAACATATCAGTTTATATTAAAATGCGAGGATCTCATCCTCGGTTCTGAATCACAAGTAATATGAACATCGTGCCAATCGAAACTTTCTATTTGCTCCTTTTAAATAGCTTTCGTTAAACAAAACCGTAACACATAATGAACCCCACACCGGTAAGGCATATAATTCACAATTTATAATTAATTATCCGTAAATTATATCAAAACTTACCGAAATGAGTGACAGAAAGCCACATTTAGCCTCACGGCTCTTATTAGTGGCCAACATGGAATGATAGGCGTAGTTATCTCCATCGAATCTCCCAACAGGAGTAAACACATAAGTAGATTATAGATATACGAAGCTCACTCATAAATGGAGCACCATAGGAGGACTCGTTTCGATACTGAGAACCGAATCAAGTTAATGAAATTATTCCTTTATATTAAATCGAGGTCGTACCTGTAATGACACCATCTGATGTAGCAACCTCCGCCATACCGTAAAACAAATATATCAACGGCTGGGTCTCCACCTCTAGGACGCCTTCTACTCGCCTGTCCTCCACCCCTAACTAGTCGTGTGGGTGGTGTAGTAACTGCAATGAGGCACGTAGCCTGAGTGCTTTGATGAAATATGTCTCTCCCAAGTTTGGGACAATTTTCTCATGTTGAGTATGTGTCATATAACTGGAATAATCATTGTAGGAAACTCATGTCGGTGGTGTATTAAAAGAACTTACTGAAGCACCCCGAGTAATTCAATGTGCGGACTGGGCTGGCCGACTGCCCGAGCCCCCGACAAAATGATTTATACTTGCAGAGTAGAATTCACCGAATCCTCCAGAACCTCGAGACCTCTTAGTTTCCTTAGTTTTCCTTTTTTCTCACCCCGAACACGTTCTAATATCTTAGCAATTTCTACAACTAGTAGAAATAAAGTATCAGCATGTAGCTCCCGAGTAGTACAAAATTTTACGATCATAATTGAGTCCTTTAATGAGTCTGTGGACTCGCTCTATGGCTGTAGGAAGCAAAGTAGGAGTATGATGGGCTAACTTATTGAACTTGATGGCATATTCTGACACTGTCATGGTGATATGACGCAACCGTTCAACCCTATACGCCACGCATTACGGAGAGTCTGGGAAACAAACTCTTTCAAAAGCGTGTCTAAGAACTGAGCCAAGTGGGCGGTGTTGCATTGACTGGTCTTCCCTCTTCATATACTTGCCACAAACACCGATGGAGAATTATCTCTCCCAAGGCTAATTTCTTCTTTTGTTATGCCGACTCAACACTGTTGAGCTGACCCATTTCTTAACATACTCTTCGATTTTTCTTTAGGGTAACCCTTACCCCTACTTATACACAACGATCACAAAAGTAGAGCTCCATACAGACAAATCTTGGCACGAACCACATAGTCCAGAATCTCGTCAACAACTGTACTTCCTCTGAAGCACCCCAAAATCCACAACCGTGACGTCTACACTGAGTAGACCTTCTGTAAATTTAGAGTTGTTTCTCTAACTCCTTTGGTACTGAAGTATAGGATTATTAAGGAGGCGGATATACCGCAAGTCCCAACCTTATCCTCTACAAAATCTCAGGCCTTAAACATATATAAATTTTAGGGAACCTTTCAGTACCATATATATATATTTCAGACCAAAAGTGATATAATACATGACCCCGCAATCCATCCATTGATAGTGGACTCCCCCCACTAGGCACGAAGGCATAGGTCACAGCGTCCGATGCATCCCCCCCCCACATGATACACTGGGTGATCTCTCAATACGTCTGCATCTTCTGTCGAAACCACACGTTGAGGCAATGTTTGAGCGTCTCTGGCTCCCTTGCAGTCTATCTGCGGTATCACGAACCGTCGACGCACAACTGATACTGAGTACGCAATGTCATACACGAGTGGATACAAAGGAATATGAGATATATATTTCAAGCTAAATCAATGCCGCACGATAAGGAATCAAAGAAGTAAATATTTTCGTAACAGTTCCATAGCCTCCCGAAGATAAGTACAAACGTCTCCGTACCGATCCGCAAGAATCTACTAAACCTGCTTGTGAATCATAACACCTATGAACCTAGAGCTCTCATACCAACTTGTCACGACCCCAAATTTCCTCCGTAAGATATCGTGATGGTACCTAGTCTCTAAGACTAGTTAAGCCTATCAATATGGAATAAAAATTGAAATCTGAAATAAATAAACTACAATTCAAATAATTTCAACTCCCAAAACCCGGTAGAAATAAGTCACAAGTTTCTAAGAATTTATTCTCTATGTCTCCATACATTAGAGTCTAAAGCAAATAAGGAAGACAACATAGTAAGATAGAAGGGGACTCCGGAGTCTGCGGATGCTGGCAGATATACCTCGAAGTCTCTTCGTACAACTAGTTTACTGATGCCTGGTCTGATAAAGTGTACTTGAATCTGCATAAAAAGATGTGCAGAAGCGTAGTATGAGTACACCACAGCGGTACCCAGTAAGTGTCAAGCCTAACATCGGTAGAGTAGTGACGAGGTCAGGTTAGGCCCTACTGGAAAATAATAATAGCATAGTAAAATATTAACAATATAATAAAATAAATAACAATGGAAATGAATCAAGTAGCATGTCACCATTTAATTACACAAAATAATGGCAATTAATATCTCGTGGAAACAAACAAAATTTCCTTTCAACTTTAAGAAAATCACAACAAATAATCAAAGGCAACTGCGGCCATAAATTAATATCAACAAGGGCACTCCTGAGATACCGCCTCGTAGTCCCAAATCGTAAATAAATTCACAATATCTCATTTTCTTATCTCACCGAGGGAGCCTTCACAATTTATTTTTAAAGAAAATATTTTTTCCGAAATAGCATCCCGCGTTTTAGCCTTTCTTATCATACTACATGACTTCTAGTAGTTCCCCCTACTAGCCACGCGTATCAAGCCACCCTTATCTCACCGCATGCGTTTCAATACCCAGACCTTATACCACCGCATGCGTATCAATATCACAATATCACAATTTACACATCAATTGCTCAAATAATTTAACTTACCAAAATAATTTAACACCAATATTTTTCCACAATAAAGAGCTCAAGGCTCATGCCAAAATAAATCATCAATAATATTTTTTCACAATAAATAGCTCACGACTCCATCACAATGAGTACAAAAATCTTACAAAAATATTCAGGAATAAATAATTCAGCAAAATAATAATTCAAAGTCTTTAATACGTTGCTTCAATATCAAATTTAAAAATATCAAATACTTTATATTAATAATATTTAATTTAAAGAAAATCAACTTCAATTAATGCACAGAATAAAAGAAACCAAGTTCCAACTAAACAGATAAAACAATCTGGAGGAAAAGGTCAAGCAAATTTAAAGTATATAAATCAAATCAATGATGGAGAATATAACAAGATTTAATAATTTAATTAATATGCAATAATGATCTACATAATTTAAAAACATAATCCTTCATTTAGTCCGTGTACACACTCGTTACCTCGTGTACACGACTCTCACCACATTACAATTAATACCAATCCTAGGGAAAATTTCCTCCACACAAGGTTAGACAAGTTGCTTACCTCGACTTGCTCCAATTTAACCAAGTAGTATGCTTTTTCTTCGATTTTTCGACTCCGATCGACTCGTATCTAGTCATAATTAATTCGATATAGTCAACAAAAATTATAGGAATCAATTTCATAAGAAAATACTATATTTTTCAATAAAATTCGAAATTAGCTCAAAAATCGCCCGTGGGGCCCACGTCTCGAAATTCGGCAAAACTTATAAAATCCGATAACCCATTCAATTACGAGTCTAACCATATCAGTTTCACTCAAATCTGACTCCGAATCGATATCGAAATCTCGAAAATTCATTTCTATGAGATTTCAAAATTTTTCCAAATTTCAATCTCAAAACACTAATTAAAATGGTGAAAACAATGATATATTTGTGTATATAGACCAAATCCGAGTTAGAATCACTTACCCCAATATCTTTCCTTGAAAATCTATTAAAAATCGCATCTGCTCAAGCTTCAGTTTGTTAAAAATGGCGAATAGGACGAATGCCCTCTTTTATAAATCTACCGAGGCAGCCTTCGGAACTGGGCCTTGATCATGGCCCTCGAGCCTAGGCTTCGATCACAGGCTCGAGCCTGGACCTCGGTCATGGACTCGATTATGGCAACGAGCATGGTCCTTCGATCATGGCCTCGATTATGGCATCGAGCCTGGTCCTTCGATCATGGCCTCGATCCTGGCATCAAGCTTGGGCCTTTGATCATGGCCTTGATCATGGCATCGAGGTTGGGCCTTTGATCATGACATCGACCCCGGGCCTTCAATCATGGCCTCGATCATGGAATCGATCCCGAGCCTCGTCTCTGGCTTTGACCCTGGCCGTCGACCCTGGGCTCGATATCTGGGCTCGATCACAACCCAGAATATCCAGCAGAAGAGAAAAACTGCAGCAGCCTTTTAAGTCTAATTTTTGATCCGTTAACCATCCGAAACTCACCCGAGGCCTTCGGGACCTCAACCAAATATACCAACAAGTCCTAAAACATCATACGAACTTATTTCAAACCTCAAATCACATAAAACGACGCTAAAATCATGAATCATGTTCCAATTCAAGCTTAATGAAACTTAAAATTTCTAACTTCTACATTCGATGTCGAAACCTATCAAATCAAGTCTGATTGACCTCAAATACACAAGTCATAAATGACATAACAGAGTTATAAAAATTTTTGAAACTGGATTCCGACCCCGATATCAAAAAGTCAATTCCCCGGTCAAACTTTCAAACTTAAATTCGTGTTTTAGCTATTTCAAGTCTAATTTCACTACGGACTTTTAAATAAAATTCCGATCATGCTCCTAAGTCCAAAATTACCATACGGGATTGTTGGAGTCATCAAAATTCTTTTATGGAGTTGTTTGCACATAATTCGACATCCGGTCACTATTTGACTTAAGCTTTTACAATCTTTAATTTTTCATCAAAATTTTATATCTCGGGCTAGGGACCTCAGAATTTGATTCCGGGCATACGCCCAAGTCTCAAATCACGATACAGACCTACTAAAACTGTCAAAATACTGATACGAGTCCGTTTGCTCAAAATATTGATCAAAGTCAACTCAGTTGAGTTTTAAAGCTTTAATTTACATTTTAATCTATTTTTCACATAAAAAACTTTCCGAAAACTTTTACGGACTGCGCACGCAAGTCGAGTAATGATAAATAGTGCTTTTCGAGGTCTTAGAATACATAATTAATTATTAACTTTAAAGATGACATTTTGGGTCATCACATTCCTGGTTTCGACTTTTATGGCCCCGACGTGTGCTTTTATGAAGGAATATGCAAGCACAGCAAAAGAATCGATATAATTAGATGGTAAATTATGATACCATATCATTGCTCCCTTTGACAAGGTTTCACCAAATTTCTTCAATAATACGAATTCGATCTCATCATCCTCTAGATCGTTCCCTTTGATGGCACATGTGTATGAGGTGGCATGTTCGTTGGGGTCGGTAATTCCGTTATATTTAGGAATCTCGGGCATGCGGAACTTCTTTGGGATCGGTTTAGGAGCCGCGCTTGGGGAAAAGGCTTTTGTATGAATTTTTTGGAATCTAAGCCCTTCAATATTGTGGTGCCCCCGGGATCTGATCAACCTTGGAGTTGTATATTTTTACCTTTTTGTCGTTTGCTTCGATCCTCCTTTCTCCCGATTCTATTCGTTTGGTCAGTTCTTCGAATATCTTAGTAATTTCGGGATTAGTCCCCGACTTCTGTTCATTTGATTTCATTATACCTGGTTCCGTTGTATGGGCGATTTCTCGGGGTTGACTGGGCTCCGACCTACTCGGTATCTAGGTTTGACTCTGCAACTGATTGCTGCCTGTTGAGCTTGCAACATTTCGAAAATCATACGCAAGCTGACGCCATTTTTCTCGACGTTATGGGTATCTCGAGCTGTAGATCGAGTGACATCATGTATGCTATTTTCAGGTTCAGAATGTAGATTCGCCTTAATGGCCACATGCGAATTAATGTCTATCGGCACTTCGATTCGAGATTCAACAGCATTGACAAGCGGCCTTTCGGTACTGGGTGTCAAGTTGTTGTTTTCATCTTGAAGACCAGCTTCGTTGTCGATAGGTAAGGCCATTTAATTGATAGTTTAGTCGTTGCTAATCCGAAATCAAAGACACTTTCGGGAACAAGTGCAAAACGACGTGTTTTTGCAGATTCGTATCAAATAACCACTGTTATCCTTAGCCCCACGGTGGATGCTAAACTGTTTACCCGAAAAATAGATTAAGTTAAATTTGTATGTAGTTCTAAGGGTATGTGGTATAACTTGACACAAATCGTAAGAATGAATAGAAATTTCAAGTGTTGGCTATAGAGAATGAAAAATAAGCAAAGTTGGGAAGAAGATAATTTACAGATTAGGCAAGATGAATCAATTTATCAAGTTAAAAAAGGATAACTCTTCAATATATGGGTGTATGATATCTCAGTTACAATGTATGCAAAAACTTAGTCCTTACAGAAATAATAACTACGCCCTTTATAGTAGAGGGATCTTACTTTAGATATAATTAAAAATACATAATGGGAGACCCATGATAAATCAGCTTTTCCATAATTCCTGCCAGGATTCTCTCCTCAAGTGGGATTGCAACGGCTCTTGTCTATGAGCTCGATATTGACTCGAGCTCTATTCTGACTCGGATCCTTGTATTGATTCGGGGTCAGTGTTGGTCGGTCTCTGCCTCGTAAGCTCGATAACTTCACTTTGCATCATAGTTCGACTTGGATTCGAGCTTGATAATGACATCGAGCTCGACATTGATCGGTCCCTCGGGCTCGAAGCTTGGTGACCTGACTTCGGACCTCAACCTGATACTATGAACATGCTTCTCCGATCCAATACATTACCATTTAAACCAGTTCGTACGAAGGACTAACCGGTTTTTACCGTATACAATATGTTTAACTTATAGTTGTATTCGAGCCAAGAGATCTAATAAAAGGATTTAAAAATGTAAAAATACTATACTTTGGAATTGAATATATCTGAAGTAGTATTGAACCATCTTTGTCACTAAGTAAAGAGCTTAGTACGCTAAATTACCATTAAGGGGCCAAGACGAAAGATAGTGGGGTCTAGTTAACTTTTATTACTCGCGTTTTTTTTTTTGTTTGAAGATTCATTTGTATGAAAATGATTAAAGTGCTAATTGGCTTATGAAAGGGAATCTTTATGAAAAGGAGAACCAATTATGATATAAAAGAATGAAGAAGATCTAAAGGATAAAGTAGATCCTCATCACAGCCTACTTTTACTTTCACTTCTCTTTTTCTTTCTTTATTATAAGTAGAAGTTGTTAGTGTTCTTTAATTTTAAGAAGACAAAGAATATGCACATGCTATTCTACAGCAAATGTTGTCTTCCATTTTCCGCTTTTATCCGTCCATAGCACACATCGCACTACCATATTAAATTGAGTTAACACCCTAAAACCTCAATAAACTATCAAGTTTTTTTGGATTTCCTATTTAAATTATTTGATGTCTTCAAAACCTTCCGAACTATATTTTTTCCTTCATATTAAAATCACTTCATTGCATTTTTAGAAGTGCGTATAGTACATGCTCCTAATTGTCTAAAAAATGTGTCATGTAACACTACACATGACTATTTAACTCAGCCTAAAACTTGCCTAAACTATCACCTTTTTTGAGTTATCTATTTACTGGTATCCCCGGACCCCCCTTGAACTATATTCCCCTATATATTAAAATCCTGTATTGAACTTTTAAAGGTACGTATGTCTAACTATATTAACTTATTGTTTGTACAAAATTATTATATAATTTACTCATGATGTATTATCTCGAATGATTGATTAATTCTAGGAGTTTTAGTCAAAATAACATTTAATGTACTATGTTAATTTTAGGTTTAATTGTGATTGTGCTTTATGCTAAACTCCAATTGATAAGTTCTTATTTATATTTACTTTGTAGCACAGTTAAAATATAAATAAAGGCATATAGTGTTGCATTTCTTAAAAGTCATTTTATATTACACAAAAAGATTACACACAAAAAAAATGCAAATAAAAAATCAATTGCCTAGCAAAACATTCTCTAATTCCATATTACATAAAGAAGGTTAAAGAGATTCAACTTTATTCTTTACAAGGTGTTGAGTTTAATAAAAATATTTAAATTGATATTCTTTCAATAATATGTGTAAGACATGAAAGAAGATTAAAACAAGAAAGAGAATAAATAATATAAGAGGAAACAAGAGAGGGGAAATTTTTGAAGAAACCCATATGTAGAACTGAAGAAAAGAGGTTAAAAAAAATAAAGAATAAGGTGAAAAACAAAGAAGAAAAGGTAACAAAAAAAGGAAGAATGGTGAACAAATGAGGAAGAAAGATGGATATAACTCAAACAAGGAGAATATTTACTAAAAAAAATAAATTTGAAAGAGGGTTTGGCTAATTAGCCATTATTTTTTGTTAGGTGGGCCATGTTGTTTGCTTTTTTCAGCTACCACGTGCTCCCAAGCGAGTGTCTACACACGTTATGCCAGGTCAGTGACAAGGGATTTTTAATACGAAGGCAATATAGTTCAGAGGGTTTTTGGGGACACCGAATAGTTTAAGTAGGAAACTGACAAAAAATGTGATAATTTAAGGGGTTTTAGGGTATTAACTCTATTAAAATTAAATTTATAATTTTAAAATTGTAATGAGTTTAATGTTAAAACTTGAAAAAAAAGTCCATCAAATTTAAATTCTGAATACATTTTTATTATAATCTAGCCGGAGTTTTTTTTAGAATGCGATAGCAAGCTTTATTCAGTTCAATCAGGTCGGAATTTCATTCCATCACATCAAACTCCCGTGTGGCTATATAATTTGAGACTTTTTAAAAAAAAATTATTTTCAAATATTCGTTCGTTTATAGATTTTATTCTTTTTTTTTTGTGTACATTTGAAATCAAAATTTTCAAATCCCAAAAATATATCTAGAGTAGTTTTTAAAGTTTTCTACACACAAAACTTCAAATTCTTTTAAAGTAAAACGCACGTCCACATATAATTTCAACTTTCAAAAATTATTTTTCATTTCATTTTCAAAAACTCATTTTTTTTTAAAGTTTCAACCAAATCTGTATCCAAACAGAGACAGAATTAAAATTTAAAGTTTATGGTTTTTGAACTTACCGTTGAATTCATAACTCGTTATAGTTACTGGGTTCACAATTGAATAGTTAAACATATTAAATAAATTTTTAAATATAAATACAAAATCTAAGCAAAAACTATCCGTAACTTATACTCTCCATCCACCTTGTATCCAAACGCTAGCCAAGTATTCAAGTCGCACAAGTTATCGAAGTACTACGACATGAGATATCATTTGGTGGTTGCACAAATCATGTTAGACAATTCATTGATCAGTACAAAATTTACACTCTTTTTCCTCTGACTAAACGATTCTAGCTGGCTCAATAGAAGTGACACCACGTACCTGCTTTTGACATCCTATTAAACTAATATCCAATTTTTAAAAAGTACTATTTAAACTTTAACCAATTTTGGCAAACTTCAGACTTTTGCTACTGTTTCTTTTTCTTTTTTCAGATATTCAAGTCTTAAGTTTTAAATTGCCATAGCCTAATTTCATACTTAGATTACTTAAACCAAAACTTCATATCAAACCTTTGGGGGTCTAAAGTTAGGCTATGCCAAATCCTAAATTTAGACTAGAATCGCACTCAAATTTCAGACCTGCAATTAAAAGCTTAGAGCCCGTTTGGATTGGTCAAAAAAAAAAATGACTTTTAAGCATAAGTGCTTAAAAGCACTTTTTAAGTTCTTGAGCTTTTTTTACAAATAAACAGTAACGTGTTTGGATAGAAGTGCTTAAACTGAAAAAAAGCTATTAAAATGTTTGGTAAACAAGCGCTGATAAGCACCCTTTTCTGTTAAAATGACCGAGATGCTCTTAAAGCTGTCAACACTAAAAATAAGCTTATTGATGCATTTTTAATTTTAAATTAACTCAAATGCAGATTAATTTGTGTATCAATTCAGTTTAATTTATAATACTTATTAGATAAGATTATTTTAATTAATATAAAGTACTTATTGGATAAAACATCAATTAATAATTGTAATTAAAAATATACTTAAATTATATAAACAATTCATATAATATTACCACAAAGTAAATAAATTAACGTAAAGTACTTTTCAAAATCATAGAACCACGTAAAAGTTACTTTCTTGCCTTCTGCTTTCATTTTTGATTAGGCTAATGAATCAAAAATGGAATCTGAAGGAGTTAGAAAGCTTTTGAAGTTGAGAAACAAGTATTGCTAATCAATTTAGAATGTTCTTGAGGTTATGATACCAGTTAGGAAGAAATGGGAAGAAAAATAAACGGGCTAGAGGTTTTAGTAAGAGAGAGTACTTTGGTAGTTATAGAAATATGTAAGGGATAATAGGGTAAATTATCTGGTCAAACTCGGGTAGCTTTTAAGCCCAAAATAATAAGTTGGGATAGACCAACTTATTGCTTTTGGCTTGTTTTTAATTTTTTTGGCTTAAAAGTACTTGACTTTTTGTATTTGCCAAACACCAAAATAAACTAAAAAGTATTTTTAAGCTGGTTTGACAAGCTTTTAAGCCAATCCAAACACTCTCTTAGTATTCTGATGTTGTAAATTTCAGCTACTATTTAAATGGAGGACCAAAATATGGCTATTTGTGCACTTCCCCTTCCAATCATGAATAAGGAATATTTACACAAATAGCCGATCGTATTCACGTGTTACTTTTCCTAGCCGGTACATATATATTAAATATTGATTATACATAATTATATAAATATTTACATGAATTATATGTATATTATAGTATTATATATCCACAAACTATTTTTAGTTTAAGCGGTTGGGTAGATAACTATTTAGGCTAATTCTTCCATCGAGAATAAAGGAGACAAATTAACATAAATTGCTGCACACTCAATCACTTAAACTAAAAATAGCAAGCAGATGTATAATCTACATATAATATAGTATAATCAGCATATAATCTATGTATATCAGCTAGAAAAAAGTAAACAAAGAATCCAGCCGGCTATTTGTGTAAAGATCCCAATAAAGGACTTGGATTTGGATCCAGTCAGATACTGGACCCATACTTTCCATATCCAGCCCATTCACAATAACCGTAATTGGGCCATCCAGTTAGCAGATGACCCATGATGATGACGGCCCTAATTACTTGTCGGGTTTTGAAGAAAAAACCCAATTATTCACTCTTGGCTTGAAGGAAAAGAAAAGACAACTCAAAGCTTTCACTCTCCCAACTCCATTAAAGGGAGAGAAACAGAAAGGCTTCGCATTGGACAAAGTGTGTGATTCCAAACTCCCATAAAACGACATCGTATTCGAATCCCTAACATTTGATAGACAGAATGTTCAGAAACCAGTACGATACCGACGTGACGACATGGTCACCGGCGGGGAGGCTATTTCAGGTAGAGTACGCAATGGAGGCAGTGAAGCAAGGTTCAGCGGCAATAGGTTTGAGATCGAAGACGCACGTGATTCTCGCGTGCGTTAATAAGGCGAATTCCGAATTATCCTCTCACCAGAAGAAGATCTTCAAAGTTGATGACCACATCGGAGTTGCAATCGCCGGACTTACTGCCGACGGCCGTGTACTTTCTCGGTATATGCGTAATGAGTGCATTAATTATAGTTACGCTTATGAGTCGCCGTTGCCTGTAGGCCGTCTTGTTGTTCAGCTCGCTGATAAAGCTCAGGTTTCGCTCTTTCTCAAAACCCTAAGTTGTTTTTGTATCTGATTTCCGCTTAAATGATTGCTTACGGTTTGGTATTTGCTGATGAACTGAATTCTTCTGTTGCTCTGTTGAAATTGAGGGGCTAGGGTTTTAGTCATACGCAAATGCAAGGTTTTGGCAGTGGCTGCAGAGCTATTGATATCTAATGAAACAACTTTGGATTGGAAATTTATGATTTGTTTGCATTTACTGTCACAAAGGAATAGTTGGTGCAGTGGTACTCTATATCCACTGCCTTAAACTCCTGGATCCACCTCTGATTTTAGCCTGGTTCAAAGGGGGGACAGGTGTTCTGGTTTCAGATTTTCCCTTCTGGGGAAAGCAAGTTGGATTTTTTCTCAAACTCTTGTTTGTTGTAGTATTATTACCATTTGTTGAATTGAAGTGTTTGTGTTCCTTTTGGCTAGTAGTTTCTCATTCATTACAAGTTGGATTTTTTCTCAAGCTCTTGTCGTATAGTATTAGTATCATTTGTTGAATTGAAGTGTTTGTGTTCCTTTTGGCTAGTAGTTTCTCATTCATTATCTCTAGCTGCGCCTCTCTTTTACTTACAAAGTGAACAAATAAGCGAAAGTTCTAAGAAAAAGGGTGGGAGGCGGAAGAGGAGTCTGTTAAAAAAATTTCTTTTCTTGCATTCCTCCCATTGCCAGCGATTTTGAGCCACAACTTCAATGCAATGAGACGTAACTTAATGTGGTTTAGCATGGAGGTTATTGATGTTCGTGTTCCTATTTCATATTCCCTTGGTAAACTTGTGTGCTGCTCTCTTGATATATTCAGTAATAGAGCAGTTTTCCCAACTATGCAACTATAGGGAGATTGCACCGTAAAAGATTTAGGTCCGGCACCCTGGATTCTTAAACTCCATAAGAATTACTTATCCGATATAGTTATTGAAACGGTAGACATGAACTTTAGCGAGTGGCCATTCAACAGATTGGTAATAGCTTGAACGCTTGTATTGTTCTATTGACTAAAGTAGGTTTTGTTGTAAATACTCTTGCGTAGTCCTAGAATTAATTTATGTTTGTTTTCACTTGTCAAATATCCATAAGATCAGTTCGGAACTTGGAATGGAAGAAAACTACTTGCCAATTGCTACATATTTGGAGCTTATAGGTGCTATGCTTTTTCTTGGGCGATCTATTTGGAGCCAGTTACCATTCTATTTTACTGTTGGACAACTCCCGTAAACGCTGATGCACTTTAATTGTTTGCCCATGCATTTGTCATTCCTGGAGCTGTATCATAGTCACATTATAGCCCGGCTTGCCCAAATTTTTCCCACTTTTTCTTTACAAATGAGGTGCCATAATATGTAACTGCATCTTAATATTTTCTTAGTACCGGGACATGATTTGAAGTGCTACCTTTAGATTAATTAAATGTGCCTTTTCTTTGGTGTAAAACTGGGTATAAGATCGTTGGATTTTCCTGTCAGATATCAATATATGTTCTTGAGGAAATTAGATACTTTGCTAAATGAGGGAACATGGTAATAAATGAGTTGCTGCAATGTGTGGCCTAGTCGTAATAGCTAGTGTTATTCAAGCTTTTATCATAAGTGATCATTCTTAATCTTCTCGTAAGGAATTACAGTGTAATTCAGACTATTTGAATTAGGTACCTACTATATACTGCCTATTCTGTCTTTAAGGAAAAGTATTATACATTTTAGAACTCACCAGCTAGAAACTTCTACTTTTCGTGTTTAGAAAATATGGAATGGGTTTTGCAGTCTAAAACTTCGCTGCAGCCTTAAGTTGTGATTTTGTGAGTTCCACGATTTTATTATTGCAGGCACTCCTTGAAATTTTTCTTATTGTTAGCCGTAGGTGATTCTGCAATCCAAGTAGGGCCTGGGGTTTTACTTCTAAACACTTTCACATACTTCCAAATTCTGAGGACTCTGAAATTTGCACTTAATTCTATGAACTCTAGAAATCTCCCATAGAGGTAAAAAGAATATAGACATGCACGACATAAAAAATGAACTAAGTAGTCTATGGCTTAATAGACAATGATACCTTCTTAGACGTGTGGAATAAGTTGTGTTCCAGCAACTGTTAAAACTAGAGGCCCGCAATAAAATTTGTGTGGCATTAATCCTTTTAAGACATTATTATAAGCCTTGATGTGTGGACAATTGTCATATTCTTTCTGCTTCAACGATTCAGGGTAAGGTTACATCAAGTTTTTACCAATCTGAGTTCTTAATATAACTTTTTAGTTAGTTTACTAGCTCATGTCAAACAGTAAGAAGATGACTCCTCTAGCTTCGTTCTCAAGAAAAAAATAAAAGACTCCTCTAGCTCTTCTCAAGAAAGCATATGGTCTTGGGTAGCTCTGAACATCTTATTTATGCACAATTTTTCGGGTGTTACGATGATAGGTTGCACCAACTGTGTGGTGCCTGATATAGGACTCCTATAATTTGTCCCGAAATGTCTTACAGAAGGAAAAAGTAGAGCTCAGCTCTTAGATGATAGCTGGTATTCTTCATGTTCGAACAGTTCTGTTCCAGTAAAGAAATAGAAAAGTCAACAAGGTTCTTTTAGTTCTTCAGTACAGATGTGTTCGGTGGCGAATCAGTGCACCTGCAAATGGCACATGTGCAAAGCCCTAAATCATGGAGGAGAGCTGAAGAAAAACTAAAATTCTTTCTAGTCCTTTGTCATGTCCTGGTGGATATTGAGCTATATGTTGTTTTTTCCCTCAATTTGTCAGGATGATCTATTGATGGAACGAATTTTTGTTATTGGTATACGAGGCTAACTGTCCAATTTGAGAGTTGATGCCTCTTTCTTGCTCAATATCATCTTAACATTCACTTGTGTGGCAGGTCTGCACTCAAAGATCCTGGAAACGGCCTTATGGTGTTGGCCTGCTTGTTGGTGGGCTGGATGAGTCTGGTGCTCACCTTTACTACAATTGCCCTAGTGGTAACTACTTCGAGTATCAAGCTTTTGCCATTGGATCTCGTTCACAAGCTGCCAAAACGTACTTGGAACGTAGGTTTGAGACTTTCATGGATTCTTCACGGGAAAGCCTGCTTAAGGATGCGCTCTTTGCACTGAGAGAAACTTTGCAAGGAGAAAAACTAACAAGCTCCAATTGCACGGTTGCAGTGGTAGGAGTAGGAGAGGCTTTCCATATGTTGGACAAGGAAACTATACAAGCATTGATCAATGAATTTGAGATAGCTGGTGAAGAAGCTCCTGTTGCAGCCCCAGATGAAGCTGGGAGTGATGAACCAGCAGCAGCACCCGAAGAGGGTGCCCCTGCTGATCAAGGAGCTGCCCCAATGGATATTTGATGATGTTATGTCTTCCTTTAGGCCTCACTTCTTTCATTTCAGAGATTTCGCCTTGTTAGAATGATGAGATTTCGTGTGGCACAATGGGTAATATTTTCTGCTTGGATGTTTTATTATGCAATCATGCTTTACTTTGGTCCAAACATTTCAAAGCTCATGCTTCTGCACTTAAACTTTAAACAGTTTAAATGACTGTCGGATTGGAGAGCTCTCTCCCCCCCCCCATGTTTTTCTTTGTTATGCACAATTCATTTTCTTCTGTCAGCAAACTGTCGACTAAACTGTAGAGGTTTTGAGGTAGGGGTGGTGTATTAGTTCGTTTGTGTCCACGCGAGCCTTGGAGGTGAGGGAATCAGGGAAACTTACGATTATGATTGAATGATTGAGGAGGTTATATATAAAAGGAAAAGAAAGTGTGTATTTCTTGAACGTGCATGTTACTTCCATGTGGTACTGAAACAAGGTGACAGACTCGTTTGTAGTTTTAAAGACTTTTAAGTATTTTACCTCCACTACTAGTCACATGCATGCTGCAATTGGTTTCTCATCAAATGTCAGATTAGAACTGTTGCCAGAGAACCTCCTATACATATACATTCCTGCGTGTTAAAACTATCCACCTTGAGGTATTACATACTCGATTCATTTTAATGATCGACTTGTGCAGTATAATTGTAATTCTTTTTTATGATATCCGAAGCTAATGCAGTAATTACAACTGTCGAAATAGTCTACTATTACTTCTTCCAATATAAGGTAAAGTTAGTGGGATATCTATATCTATCTATATCTATACTGTATTAAAAGCACGAATGCCCTATCGAAATATCGTTCGCTTTTTTTACCCTTCGTAAGTGCATTATATGTTGGATATACTTGTAAATGTAATCATTAATTTTTTTGGAAAAAATCAAAAAGTGTTGTGTGCTTAATTCCTTTTAGGTTTAGAATTCTTTAGAATTTGCATTATTTGGGTTTTGGAATTCTTGCCTTACGAGTTCTTTTTCCCTTTTTCTTTAGATTCTGTCTTTTTAATTATGGTATGTCTTTTTCTCATTGTTCCTTTTGTGTTCGTTTAGGATGCAATTTTCATTGTCTCTTTTGTGTAGGTTTAGTTCCTTATATCATTATTACTATATCAGATTTTAAAAACTCATTCATATGAAATCGATAAAATAACACTCCTATTCGTAATCAAGTAAACAAAAAAAAACCTAAATAGAAAAGCACATACATGAAAGAACCTTAATAATAAAAAGAATGAGTTTAGCTACAAATCTATTACTTTCTCAACCGTTTTTCTTTGTCGATATTATATTGGTTTGATCCTTGGCTTGATATCATGTTATTGAAGCTTTAGTTAAAGTTCGGTTGTGTAGTTTTGTTTTACTGCCTTCTATGATTTATGCTACATGTTGGTATTACCTGAGATATCGTTCTCGCGTATGTATCATTCTTAGATTTTATTTCTGTTTTCTTGATACCTCCTATGGTGTTTTATGTGTAATTTTTGTTTTATGACTTTGGGGAATTGACTTTATGTATTCCAGTGCGATGCATGGAGATAGCCATATTGTCAATTAGTGATCGACGTATAGGGCCAAGGTCAGCTTCTTATGCTACTTGTAGATTGTTGTAGTTTACTTTTAATCAAGAAAATCATCTTTAACTAATATTGCTTTAATGTCACGAATATGCACCGATCTACTTTGATTTTATAATTTTTTATATCCATTGGCTGCCTCTAGAAAACTAGAGTCCTCCAACAATATTACTATTCAGGAACATAATTTAAATTTATTTATTTTTTAAACACTTGCTCAGTTAAAATACCATTACATAAATTGAGATGGTGGAAGTATTACTTTGGGATATGCTAATTCCTCCTTTCATGTTGTAATTTTCAGCACTTTTGCTTATTTTATCTTATTTTATAGCTCAAACATACTTTTAAATAATATCTATATAATTTGTAAAATAATTTACTCAATAACATAGGGTAAACGCGCAACGCGCGTATCATAAGACTAGTACTATATTAAAAACACAAATCCCCTATCGAAATGTCGTTCGCCTTTTTATCCTTCATAAGTGTATTTTACGTTGGATATAATTGTAATTGTTTACTGCTATTTCTTTTTATTTTAAATTTTGGGATAACACCAAAACTATCGTATATTACAGTTTTTATTGGCTATGATTTTGCTTTATTTTAAGTTTAGGATTCTTTAGGCGTTTGTTGTTTAGGATTAGAATTCTTTACCAACGTGTGTGGCGTTCTTTTAGGTTTAGGCCTCTTTAGGTTTGACTTCTTTGGAATATTTCATCCTATTTTTAGTTCCTTATCAGCATGAGTTCAAGGTGTAAAACAAGCTAACTCTTCAAGATATTTAATGTTCTATAGATACTGTTGTTCGTTTTCTACCCTTTTTCTTATCGATATCTATTATTTTTTTAAAGCTTACGTAGAAAAATTTCTTACATATTTACAATCTGCCGTTTTTTACCACTCGGCCACTCTTCCCTTCCCAGGCCGAGGCCCCCCTCAATGGGTTCTAATTCTAAGAAGGGGGCTTAACACCTCTCATTCTTATTACTTTTTCAATATGAAAATTAAAAAAAAATAAAAAATCAAAAGGTCGTTTTATTCAAGACCCCAATTCTGACATCCCTTCTCTCCCACTTCACACCTCAGAATGCATCCTTCTTATAGAGATAAATGCTCTTTCACATCTTCTTAACCCCAAATGGCTGGGGAGAGAAAAGGTTCCTTTTTTTTTAGGGTACTCCCGAGAACAGATCCAGTGGAGACGGGGTAGGGCATGTAGCTCAGAGGATTAGAGCACGTGACTACGAACCACGGTGTCGAGGGTTCGAATCCCTCCTCGCCCACAACCGGCCCAAAAGGGAAGTACCTTTCCCTCTGGGGGTAGGAAAATCATGATCGGGATAGCAAACCAAAAGCTATGGAACTTGGGTGTGGGTCTTTTGTCGAAATGGAATGACTTTTCTTTTTCTCTTTTTATTTATTATTTATCGTGAATGGGGGAATCATTACACATAGTATGCCCCATTAACGTATTTTTTTTTGTTTTATGCTCCGTAACTCTTCCTCAGCCAGGCTTGGGTAGAATAGCAGAGCAAGTATTGGTAGCATAACAAAAAAGCCTTCCTCGTCATTAATATCTTTGCTCGCGGCAATTGTGACCTCTCAGGAGAATCGGTGACTGCATCTTTGATGCAGTGCTAGTACATCTGAGACTTCTTAATTGGCTAGTTATAAATAGCTCCAGAGTTATGGAACAAAGGATTATCTCGTACCTAGACAGAGGTATTGATGGTGATTTTCTAATCTCGCAGAACAGAATGTGATACGATGAGATAGAATGCAATAGAAACAAAGATAAGGAACGAGTTACCTACTCTTAACGGGCAAAGCGAGCCCCTTTATTTTGAATTCTTTAATTCAGAATCAATCAAATCTCCCCAAGTAGGATTCGAACCTACGACCAATCGGTTAACAACCGACCGCTCTACCACTGAGCTACTGAGGATTAGGAGATTCGATCTCATAGAGTTCAATTCCCGTTCCCAACCCATGAGCAATATGAGTTCGAAGCTTCCTTCGTAACTTCCAGAACTTCTTCGTAGTGGCTCCCTTACATGTCTCATTTTAGAGGGAACCTCAAAGTGGCTCTATTTCATTAGACTTCTCACCTTCTTCAAACAATATATATTTAACAAATTTATATAAGTAATTATCGGTCGATTATTCAATATTCTTGTGCAGATGAAGAAGACTCATGTGGAGCGTGTGATTGAGACTTAGTACCGATTAGGATGGGATTTTAAAGACAATTTTTTTTTCGAATTTTGTTTTTCAACTATATTGTTTCTGTTTATGTTGTAAAGATTTTAATTACATGTTTGTACATATCATATGTTCAAGTTAATACTTCTGTGCCAGAACCATATTCATTAGGAAACAAATAGAGATTTCTTTGCAAAATTAGCTATTGTACGTTTTGATTTAATTTTTCATAAATATGTACCACGGTTTTCAAGTATATGGAATTATAGAGTCTACTAGTATTAGACATAGTTACAAAACTACAAAGACATGCTTCAAAATCCAAAACTTGTAGGAAAAAATGTTTAGAGTTTGAAGTTATACTAATAGAATTTTCTAATATAAATCCCACTTGTACAAACACACTGCAGAGCTGAATGATTGATACATATTTCTAATTCCGATTTCAAGTCGTTCTCTTGGAATAAATAAATTATTCCGTCAAATAATAAATGAGTAAATAATTTGAGTTGGGGCTATGGGGACTTCTGTGGAACAAAACAAAATTGGTTATTGAGTTTGCTAAATAGAATCAATATTCATCATTTCAAAACACTTAAATTACTTTTTAAACTTTTATTTTATAACTCAATATATAATTTTTAGTAATATTTATGATTTTTAAAAATCTATTACTCATCGACATAGGGTACACGCGCAATGCACATAATCTATATTTATACTATATTAAAAGCACGAAAGCCTTTAACGAAATGTCGTTCGTCTTTTTTCTCTTTAAAAATAGCTGTAAGATTGGACAGAGTTGTAAGCTTATAATTTAATTAATTTACTACTAAAATTTTGGACTAATTTGAAATCAACTAAAATTTAGGTTATTAAATATTTTTATTATTTGAACTATGTACAAACTCCTAATATTTAGGATAATAGGTTAAATTAACTATAATATATACCGTTCCTTTTAATTTGTATACACCTTAACGTTAAATACTTCTTTAATTTCGGTACAAAATATCAATTTATACTTGAAACTGAATAACGATTTCGTTATGAGATTACATCTCTATGATGACTCCAGTGTAATATTACCTGCGGTTGAAATCTATTAATCATATTCACCAACCTTTGTTCAAAAATGAGTTCAAAACTAATAATTTTAAAGATATAACTTTAAATAAAAATTATTTGCAAACTTCTAAGTAATATTAAAGCTATTTCGATTTTATACGTGAATATAAAAATAATAAAATAAACGTAAGGTTAAAATTAGAAGAAGCCACTTATAACTATGTTTTATGTAAGCAGAAAATTAAAACAAGAAAAGAAAAAAAATAAAAAAAAATTCTTTTAGGAAAATAAGCAAGCAAAGTATCTATGTAAAATTTTCCTCAAAATTGTTTTTTCACAATATAGACAATTAAATATACTGTTTTGAATAAAATTGGAGTTACTTTTAAAAAGTTTCAATTTAAATGAGAAGTGAATATAGATATTTTTTTTATAATATAGAAAATTTAATATTTTTTGGAATTAAATCAATGTTACATTTAAAACGTTTCAATTCAAAATTAAATGTGAACCGATTATGGGCACACAAAAATTAAAACACTACATTTGTGATAATTGATAAAAAGTAAATTCTACCGGAAAAAAATAAAAATAAAAAGTAAATTCTAAATCTGATATTCACATGCATGAATCTATATTTTCACTCATATTCTATGATTGAATTCTAAATCTGTTTTTATCATGCATAAACTCTTCTATAAAAAGACAACATTTGGATGCATAATTATGTCCTTGGATAGAGAATGAAAGTCCTCTAAAAAATAAAAAGCTTAAATTAATCAAAATTTAGTCATTTTTACTTTTGCAATAAAAATTTATTCTTTTTAATTTATTGGAAACAATTCCCATAGTATTTGTCATTGATCAATAAATAGAGTAATTTGTATTTTGCTTGAGAGCAAAAAATAGACACCGTTTTTCATTTTTTCAGATCTTGTTTGTATTTTTTTGCAATTAAACTTAAAACATTAGTTTACCAAAAAAAAAAAAAAACATTCTTGTTGAAACTAAAAAAGATGTATGGTAATTTGTAAACTTGAAGTAATCGGATTATAAAACTGGAATAAATTTTAAGTCGAACATAGTGATTGAGATGATTGAAAACTTCTGCGAACCGAGTTTCTTCCTTGGCTTAGTTAAATAAGAACAACAATCATCATTTTCAGGAACTTATAATTTTTTCAACTTTTATTTTATTAAAACTCGAATACAATATTTGATATTATATTTATGCATTTGCTTAACAAAATTTATATTTATTGAGACTGGTATTGTTAAATTTCCATAGTGCCTTCAAAAAAATAAAAACAGGGTTGTCAGTTAGCTCTATATTTGAGTTCCCTATCTTCAGTGAGAGCTGTACAACGTATTTGGACTTTCATCAAATAGGAGGATACATGTTCTAGCCGTAGAGGGTTTGATCAAGTTCATCGAGCTACAAAGTACAAACTTTGATTCTCTGCTCTATGGCATTTGAATTAAATTGGAGATCTGGATTCAATAATATGAACTTTGTTCAACATTTCTTCTTGAAAAGTCAAATAGCAGGAGTAGGCACTTAAAAAAACACAGTGCTGCTCTTTTTTCCTTTTTTCTTTTGAGTGGGAGGGGGGAAGGGAGGAGAGGATAGGGGAATGGGGAGGATTTCAGCTGGAGGGAGAAGAAAAACCTCGTGACGACAGAACAAAATCGCTTTTCTATGTCATAAGACTCACAACAGGCATTTGCTTGGCTCTGGAATGGAGATTCCTTTAGTCTGCATTTGTTTGTACATCCATTGCCAGTTTTCAGGTGTTACCTCACCCCCAAGAGATCGAATCACAGACCCACCGCAGCAAGAACCAACCCGGCAACATTCCTCCAGTGGTAGCGCTCGTACCAATCCATACAAAAACCCACTTGCAAAGAGATCTCCTGCACCTGTAGCATCTGTTACTTTTGTCTCGCCAATTGCTGGAACACGGACTAACTGTAAACCAAAATAAAACCTCATCTTTATTAACCAAACAAACACCAAGTTACTAGTACAGCGACAATATGCTGTTAAGTTTGCTAGCAAACCTACTCTAAGAATGACAAAAAATCACTAAGTTGGAGCATTTGAAAAAAAAAAGGATTTCACCATCTTCCGGTGACATGCACATACAGAAAAAAAAGGTCCTTTTCTAAGCATTTTGCTTTAAAGATGAGCTGCTAGTGAGAAGGATAAGAGATACCTCTTTCCCATGTTTTGCCATGCACCCATTTTGGGCTAAGGTTACAACAGCCCACTTGCAATGTTTAGCTAGAAATTCAAGTGCTGCCTCAGGATCTGCATTGTCTTCACCTCTGCACCAAATGTTGAAAAGACATGGAGCTTCATTTGCATGAACGTTATATTTCAATAATATAATATCTCAGTTTCAATCCAAGGACAGGTAATCACCTTAGCAGCTCAGTTGCTTCATCCTCATTTGCAAAGCAAAGGTCTATGTTTCCTGACTCCAGTAATTCAATTAGAGGTAATTTAAACTTCCTCACCATCTGCCATATATTATGAATATCAGGGAGGCACCAAAATCAAAAATAAAAAAGATCACAAATCCTTTTACTGATAACAGAATAGGAGTTTTCAACAGAAACGAAGTAATATGAGTTCCATTCAAACATGAGTTATTTTTAAGCGTCTCCAATTGTTATCTCATGAAATTTGTTTTCTACAGACAGCTCAAATGCAGAGTACGAAATAAAATCTCCGTATCATTTGAGAAGACAGATAATCTTTCCCCTTCAAAAACTCAAAGCAAATAATGAAATGCCAAGCTTTTGATAACACCAAGTAGCCTATGTGAACAAAATTACCTCAAAGCTGGCTAGATCTAGCGAAACAAAAAGGCCTTCTTCCTTTGCGATTTTGATGGCTGCCTTAATAACTTCTATATTCAGTATGGCATATCTCAGCACCAACCACTGTTACAAAATAAAGGCAAATAAGTAAGAAATACTGACTGCTACCAATTTCCCAGAGTTGTCCTCCAGCAAGTAATAACAGGAAAAACAAGTTTGTGGCAGATACTAAACAGATTTCATAAATGGATACGAGAACTCAAATTACTGGGTACAAATACAATATCGTAATAACTAATTTATATAAAATGATGGAGACAAGAAGTTCAAGAAGCGAACAAGAGTTTAAAATGTCAAATAAGGGAATCCTCACCTTGGAACCTTTGAAGTCTTCTCTTTTCAGTTCATCTGCCTGATAAGCAAGGAAATAAAAAGATATGCTTAAGATCACTTTGCCTAATATTTTACATGTCATTAGAATCATTAGTCACCACTAAATTTGACGAGATAAAAGTGGGAGGCACCTGAACTTTCACAGAGCTAGACAGACAGGGACGCATTGTACGATTGCCAATTTCATCAACAAGACAAACACACTGTACATCAGAAATACACAGTTTTGAATACCCGGGAATTATCTATGTACAGAATCCTAATATCCAACAAATGTGTTCACCTGCGCTGTTGTTCCATTCTTTAATCTCAATCTTGAGATATCCACTTTGTAAAAGCCCATGTTGCTCATGAATAATTTACCTTCTTCATCATCACCACAAGCCCCAATGATCCCACAACTAATCCCAAAGCCAGCAGCCAACCCTCTAATTGTATTTGCAACACTGCCCCCAGCTATGGTCTTCAATGGAGATTCATCGTCAGTAGAAGGAAGGATATGGGCATTAAGCTCGTTGAGTATATGCTTCAACTCCTCAACTGCAACCTTCAGTTAACAAAGGGAAAAAAATGAAAAAAGAAGCAAAACTCTTAGAACTAGTTAATCAGACTCCTCTTTAAAACAATTAAGGACATTCCTAGCAAACATAATATTTCACGGCCTGTAGTTTCAGACACATTTTAGGTAACTATTATGCCTCACTTAGTTAGTTGTTATTAAGGGTAAGATAAGCCAACCAACTACTCCTCAACTGTCTGCTATAAGAATCTTCTGTATCAAATAAGTTCACATTCAAACAAATTCAGTATTCAGAGATCATGGTTTAGATTATTTTTATACTGACGTTAACTACCAGCCTCATCCTTTATCCAAGCTTGGAACTGTTTGCAAATAAGAAGAGTTAACAGTAAACTATGCAACAACATAATTTTTTAACAAATGAAACCCACATGGATTAGAGAAAAGGGAGAGTTTTCAACCAAATGGAAAATTCATTTTTTCAACTCTCTGTCAGTCCAATCCTGAATGCCATATAACCCTGTTTTCAGTCTCAGATTGACTGTAGAAGTAAAATCCGGAAAGGTTACTTAATCAGCAACAACTTATAATGTTGAATTCTAGAATCACATATGAAAGATATAAACTTTATGATATATGAACAACCGAGATCATATCACTTAGAAGAGTTCGGATTCTGCGATACATCAAAACCTCATCGGAAAAATGTTAGACTCTTGTTTGTCTCATACTGTTTTTACCTGTCTTGTTAGTCACTGATTTTGTTATAGCAATATATCACTCTAAATTTGATTTCGAATATCGTCCCCATGCAAATCCCAATTGAATTCTAAAAAACTAGATAGCTTCAATCAACAATAATCAAATAAAGCTGCCAGATTCCCTGTCCCACCCCATCTAAAAAAGGACAATCAAACACACACATACACACAGTGCTAGCTGAAAATTTGCAGATTTCTTAGTTAGAGTGACGGTGGATTTAAAGATCCAATTTTGCAGCAATTGGAAATAAACAATCTCTTATTATGAAGTCATAGAATACCCAAAAGTTAGAAATCACAAGCAATTAAGAATGATTTGGGAATCAAAAACAGGAAAAATTGAGAATAATTAAAAAAAAAAACGAGAAGACAGAGAGAAAGGAGAAGTACAGGGAAGGAACCACCACGTTCGCCGGGAATTTGGGAGAGAAGAGACCAATCAACCTTAGCTATATGGTCAACTAGCGCAAAAGGTTGGAGTCCAACTACAACCGGTGCACTACCAATTTCACTATCACTGTTGGCGGGACGAATTTCAATTCCCATAATTCCCTTTTCTAAATTTGAGGAAATTAAGTTTGATTTCCCCCAAATGGGATATGTTCCTTCCCAACCTTCCCCTGTGTTAGCTTTTTCTCTCTGTATCCAATTTATAGCCGCTCTCTGCTTACTGCATACTGTCCACTGCTGAGTCCACTTGTTTTTTATTTTCTTTCCCTTAATTATTTCCGTAAATAAAAATAAGTTTTTGTCCCAAAATTAAGGTGAAAATACCACGGGCTAGCCAATTTTCGGACGGATAACTGAAAAATAGCCGACGTTTGCAAAGCCATTAAAAAATAATTACTATTTTACTGCAACATAGAGAGTTCCAGCATAATATACTGGAGAGTGTTGCACCTCTGAATGAACTTCCAACATATTATGCTGGAATTCTAGCATAATATGTTGTAAGTTCATACACATGTACTCCAATCTCCAGTATATTATGTTGTAATTCCAGCACACGAAAAGTTCCGGCATAATATAATGGAGATTGAAGCACCTGTGGTTGAACTTCCAACATATTATGCTGGAACTCCAGTATATTATGCTGGAACTCCAGTATATTATGCTAGAACTTTAATATATATTATACTGGAAGTTCACATATAAAAATTAGAACTCTAGTATATTATGCTAGAATATTTTTCGAATTTTGAACAGTCTTTTCGTTCAGATTTATCTTTACATAAAAAGTGAATAAATTTTGATAATTTTGAAAGTGCGACTATTTTTCAATTACCACTTGTAAATCTAACTTTTTTTGAATTTCATCCAAAATTAAGCTATCAAATGTTATCTCAAACATTTCGCAGGCCGACCAAAATAATTACAATCACTAGTCGAATTTATAAAAAAAAATATTAATTATATATAAAAAATATATATTGACTATTATTTTTGGGGACGATTAAACTGTGTAAATTGATATTCCTTCTATACGAAATTTTTGGATCAGTATAGTCGACTTTTGCTATGTGAAATTATACTCTGTATGTTGTTGTTGTTTATAGTCGACTTTAGTCAATGTTTGACTAAAGTTGGTTCTTGAAAGCTAATTAGCTAGTATGATTTAGATTACAAACTTGACTCCCACCTGAGAATTAAAACCAATAGTGTCCCACATCAAGGAACTCATAAAGTATTTAAAAAAAGTAAAAACTTATTAATTTGTGAAACATGGACAAAATTGTGAGACTCAAAAAGAAAAATAAAGAAAAAAGTAAAATCCAATAAGTGATATCAAAATTATACTGCAAACATGAGTTCAAGTTGCATAAAGAGATGGAGATAGAAAGAAATGATTCTCATATTGAATAATTAGGAGTTAACATCTTTCTAAATTTCATTACACAAGTAATTAGTATTGTCGTGATATTTTGGCCAGTAATCATTCTAAAAAATACTATTAATTCAACAGCAAAACCACTCATACATTAATCATTATGAATTTAAAAGATTACACAGCTCATTGATTAGAAACTAAATATTATCAGTCCACAAGTTTTAACAGACTATAATTTCTAAATAGCTAACACTTGTTATTTTTTTTGTCAATATTGCTTTTGGATTGTGTTTCCTCCCCTCTTTTTGTGAAATATCATAATTTGGATGCCATGTTTAAGTCGTCAACATTATAGCCTATATTTTATATAAGATATTAAATAATTAAATCCACATATGAGTATAATAAATTTTCTATGGTTATCAAACTGGGTGTGGAGAGAGAATCAGAGAGTTTATTTTTTTTCTAAAGTGAAGTAATGATGATATACTTGTAGTTGTTTGCTTGTAAGAATGATACGAATCACAGTAAAAGTGATATATTTACTCATTCCCATCCAGTATTGGACAGATTAAAAAATGTACGTGAAGATGTACATAATTCAACTTTTACTTAATCCACTCTTAATTACTTACTTACGTATTAAACAAGGAGAAACGGAAACTTTTTATCTTTCCAGTATTTTTTTTTCTTTTCAAATGACAATAATAACAGACAAATCACGAATTTTGTACCTCCTAAATTGTTATCCACAAAATTATCTGGACAAGGAAAATATTGTTTGTTCATGAATTATGATTAGTTTTTGAAAATTTCAAAAAAGATTTCAAGTTTCGAAAAATTGGTTTAGGGCAGTTTTTGAGTAAAATTTTTTCTTCCACTCATAAAATTTTAAATTTTTTTTTTATAAATAAAATACATATCTAAACACAATTTCGAAAATACTTTTTAAGTTTAGAACAAATCTGTGTCCAAATGTAGATATTTGGAGGGTTGGTGTTAACTTTTTCTTTCTAGAAAAAGAGCAGAGGTTTGAACTTTGAAGATGCTTTGCTGTTGCTGCTTTGTCTCTTCCCTTAAATTTCACATAGCAATTTTGTTGAAATATTGGTGGATTTTGATCATTGTTCATGACTTTAACTGAAACGTATCTAAACTCGTGCACTTCCATCAGATTTTGTCTACCTTTCAATAATGCCTCTATATTTGTACAGTCCTTTTTTTCCCCATCAATTCAAAAACTCCCATTTGATTGACATTTTTGTCCAAATGGATAAATCTGACTTTACACTCACTTTTGATACTGAGGTTGCCGTCTCTCTCTCTCTCTGGCTTTTTCCTGTCTAATTATGAATTGATTGAATATGTCTAAACTCGACCAAGAGGTTTATTTCCGTTGATAGAAGAGTATAAATAAAGTAACACTTGGTTGAGTTGCGTGTGACATATCCTCGTCTTTTGCTTTCTGTGCCTACATTAGCAAGAGTGAACCTATTAGGTCAACCGAACATCTTTTGTCGAAAATTATATTATGTATAGAGTAAATATTACTTATTATTAATTAAAAAAATATAATCTAATGATAAAGGTATTCAAAATTTAAACACACTTATTTAATTTCCTGACAAGGCTTAGCCACAATACATTAGTGACGCATTCATCCTCGTTACGCCAAAAAAATTGTAAAGCAATAAACTAGGTGGATACATTGGGGATTCGAGTGGAAAATCGTAGAAAAAAGTACAAAAAAGATCATCTTGCACATGATGCAATGTAAAAGTTCACCATATGAAGACTAGCTATCTTCCACGATCCACGTAAATCCAACGTCAACAGGAGTGAAGATAATCAAAAATCTAGAAGTTTGGAAGATTATAGATGGCCTACGCATGTAAATAAAAGAGAAAAATATACTATATACCTGATCCAAAAAATAATAGTCGTGAAATATATTTTTTTTGTATATTAACGTATAATATATATATTTTATAAATAATTAATTAATTTTTTTTTATATATTTAACTAGCATATATAATTATTTTTAGCCGACCAATCAAATATACGACTTGCTTCATATTAATTGAATTACTTAAGCATTTTCTTTTTCATTTTTTGAAACTCTAGGCATATCTGTTAAGCATCCACTGACCACTATCAATGGTTTAGACAATTAATTAGTTTTGCAATAGCTATAGAAGCCTAGGAACTAGGGTTTTTGGCTAGAGAAAACATTTCTCGATTCAGTGGACCACCTCTGTAAAAGAAAAAAAGCAATTCAAAAGGAATCTTCTATGGACCCCTTAAATCTCTAAAACTGAAAAATTCTGAATTTGATCCTTGTGATATCTAATTAACATATTAGACTTTAAATAATTAATTAACTTTAAATAATTAATTAAAATATACACTTTAATCCTTCTACTTGTGAATCTTCACAAATTTAACGAATTTGAACTATTTTTCCATATTCTAGAGTAGTGTACTTCTAAAAATGATCTAAATATAATATATTTCCTATGTAAAAAAGACAAAACTATACAGTTTGATCAAGTAAAGGTTAATATATATGTGTAGTATAATAATACAAGGACCAAAATATAAAAGTTATCGCTAATTGAGGGATCAAAGATGTAATTATTCCTATATATTCCAAAGGCCCCAATACCAATAAATAAAGTGGAACTCAAGTATCCGCCGAAGGGTAAAGAGAGAAACACGAACGAGATGACTCCATTTAAAATCAAACACAATTCAACAGATTCCAATCACTTCATATAGAAATGAAATGATTGAAGACCAGAGCTCCTTTTGTACTTATTAAAACACAGAAAGACAAGCTTAATTTACGGGGATTGGCTCATCTTTTGGCTCTTCAGACCGCAATCAGCCAATCATCCTTAACTTTCTAATATTCTACTATGCATTATTGTACAAAAAGATACAGCATGCTTCTTTCATCTTGGGATTTCTACAGCTAATAACATGCCTAAGGATTAGGTTAAGGATTTTCCCACATGGACCGTGCTACTTAGTCGTCAATAGTATATTAGCATAGCCATTAGGAGGAATCTCAAACAGTAGAAGAGTTTACTGAATTTAGGAAGTGTGGTACATCAACGTCTTATCCAGCCCAGGTAGAAAGATTGTTAAGCACAGCAGTTAAGAACGAGAAATTTGATATTGCAAGTGATATTTTCACCATTCAAAACAGGGAAAACGTTTACTGGATGAAGAAAATTTGCTGACTAAGAACTTTGACATCCCAAATGATATTCTTCACCATAAGTCCATGATCAAGCACGACTATAAGTGATTTGAATTTTAGGACCATTAAGCTGAATTTAGGAGAATTCCACAACAAGGGCATTGCCAACAGAACTACTTTCGGGACGCGCTGTCAATGTTTCATGTTATTCCAAGTACAATTTAGCAAATTCATCTATGAAAATGATTTCCAAGTTACAAGCACCAAATGCATATGGCTTTTGGGTGTAAGTTCCTTTCCCAAGCTGAACAAGTGCCTGGGAAACTAGGGGCAAAAGTCTTAACTACAAGCACTGACATATCGATGTTATCCAATAAGTTTGGTATTATTTGGAAGCGCAACAACCAATATCCATGACTATCCCCTACAGATGCTCACGGGGTAAAATCAATCTCAGAAAAGCAAAAAAGAGAGTTGCTTGGGTACAGATCTCATTGGATGATGCTCTTTGCAGCTTTTTCAGGGAGAATATTATCAGGAAGTACAAGCTCGGGAGGTGTTTCACGTACAACACCAATCATAGAATCATATTCCTCATCACGTTTGGCATACTTCTTACGAAGCATCTTTTCAAATTCAATTTCGTCAAAGGACTTGGAATTCTCAGCTGCATGAACACGAGCGAGGTTACAGTAATTGGTTGCTGACTGGGCAATAAAGGCTATCTCTTCATCAGTTAGCTTCCTCAGAAACTTAGCTGGATTGCCTGCCCATACCTGTGTCATATAGAAATTCACAGTTAGATGGTGAGAGCAGATGGTAGTCTCCTAAATCATATACACTATTTGCAGAAGAAGCCAATCATAATGTGGCTTTACACTGAATGTTGAATCCAACACATCACCATAACTATTCAGAATGGAATAAGGAGAACAAATGGTAGACTTATGAATCATTGGACAGTCCTAAACCCCCCTTGCACACCAATCATAATACAAAGTTAAGACATTCGGATAAATCCAATTTATAGGAAAATGTGGACCAGTAAAGTAAGCCAAATAAGTTGGGCAATTGGCATGCTATCAAAGTTCCTATCTCATATTCAAATTACTTACGACATTGCAAACATATAAGCAACACTGTTGTATCTGACCTAATCAGAATAGCATAGCAGGCAAAATCTCAGAATGGCATAGAAAGCAGATTGTGCAATAATGCAGGCAATCAAACAATTCTTAAGTGTAATCCACAAAAAAGCCGCTTTCCTCAGGGACCAAATAGGAAGAAAAGCAAACAATTCAAGCCACTGACTTTTGCTGTGCAGCAGTAATAAACTAGGAAATTTGAAGTCCAAGGGCAAGGTCCTATATGATAATATCGTATTGCCAATTGCAGTATCTAATTAAAGACAAGATCTAATCATGTTTTCCATATTTTTGCTTCTCTCATCTATCTGACATTGGTGGACAGAGAGCGAATCCCACAAAAGAAAGAGAAACTCTGTAGTCCATATAAGTGATTTAAAAGGTGAGGTGTTATTGCTAGCAAGTAGCAGCAGATGTAGGTGTATGCCTCAAGGAGTGAGTAGAACACCTTAGTGGAAATTCAACCACCCAGGGCATTTTAGCAATGCCTCTACCATCTCTTTTAAACAGTGAACTTACTGTAAGGTGATCACTGGTGATGAGGGGACAAGCGGATACCATACCTCTCCAGAGGGGATCCTTGTGTTCTGTCTCACAAGGGCTCCTGCAGCAACCATGGCATGTTTCTCTACATGGACACCATCAAGCAGTGTGGCTCCCATTCCAATGAAGGCCTCATCCTCAATGGTGCAGCCATGTACAACAGCACTATGACCTACAGATAGTTTAAGTCACTATCCATAAAACCAAGACAACTGATGCTAAGGTCGACTTGAATGCTTACCAACAGTGACATTGTTCCCTATAATGGTGGGTAGCACCTTTTGACTTATATTTGATTTGGCCACATGAACAAGGGAGTTGTCTTGTATATTGGTACCAGATCCAACACTGATGCTGTTAACGTCACCTGTAAACAGAAAAGGAACGTAAAAATTTGAAAACTGACAATATAGCAAGCAAAGAAAGATAATTTCTTGCCGACTTATAATCACTGTACACAAAATGATGCTGAAGTTGTTGGGATTATCATCAAGTCTTGGAAATGATTAAGAAACACACCTCCAATCCAACCCACAGACAATCATATTCATGATATTTGAAAGGGAAACAAGGAAGGAGAAGCCCATATCAAGAAATGGTTCATCTACGAGAATTTAAAAATTTTTCCAGCAGGTTGGTTTGGGACGTGAACACCCCTTACACACCTCACTTTTTGCTGATTGTTTACATGATCAGAGAACATGGATATATCTAACACACTCTACATATACGTGTAAGACAGGCTTTTGGGGTCCTTACGTGCAATTTGAAATGAAAATATATAACTGCTACTTCATGCATTATTCATAGTTCCTTTTACTATCTGAATTGACTTGTAGAATTTACAGAAATAATATATTGGGGGGAAGGGGAAGGAGGAGAAGAGATGTGCTCCAAATAAATAATTTATGATTCCAGCAAAAAGGGCTTTTTACCAAATTCTAGTGTGCAGGGTTAGAATTGTTAGAACCATCTCAGCTTGCATCTTGGACCAAAGACAAACAAAAAGAAATACCAGCAGGATATAGTCCTTTTTGGGGGGGGGATAAGGAGGGTATGCTCATCCACAGAAAATACTAGGTTCCACTGGTGATTCTGGAGTGAAGCTGTTCAACTTCCAACAAGCCCCTAATATAGTTATGAACATTGATTTGTTGATCAATTTTCAAAAGTTTGCCTTAAACTAAGATCTAGACAATTCATAGAGTAATGCACAATTCTTAATTTCTAATAGATAAGAGGCTTAGCCAACTACAAGATTTCATGCATATAAGAGAGGGGAGTCATGGATAAATGACTAAAGAATCAAGAGGCTGTTACTTTATCTAATTAACAGGCATAACCAACTTCAAGATTTTCATACTTATAACAGATGGGAGCCATGAAAACATGACTAAAAATCAAGAGGCTGTTACTTTATTCCCAACAACCCCCCACCCCCGCAAAATAAAAGCCAACAAAAAGAATCAAAAGGATGTTAACTGTCATGTAACACTCAAATGCACCATCCAACAAGAACAATGTTGGGATAACCTACCTCTTAGCACGCATCCGTACCAAATAGATGAATTCCGCCCCACGTGTACGTCTCCGATGACCGAGGCACCTGGAGCCACAAATACATCCTTATCCACCACCGGAGCTTTATCAAATATGTTCATAAGAGTCCGATGCCTAGACACTGAAACATAGAAAGCGTAAATAACCAAACATAAGACCACAATTTAACCACTCAAAAGGAGTTTAAATACCAAAAGGCTAATCATGGATCCTCTTTTTTATTTTTTCAATAAGGAGGAGCGGAAGGGGGTTTGAAAAGGTATGCAAAATTGCTGCATGAAGGACGAGTGGGGTGTAACTGAAGCACTTCAGATATAAATAAACAAATATGACAATAATGCATTGGTTATATTCAACTATGACCTACGAGTTCATACACACTAGCATCTGATACTGAATAGACACAAATACAGTGAGATCAAAGTTCAAAATGCTGCCTACCATCAGCAGTTCAGCACTCAACAAAATTCAGCAGTCTAAAGGTTGATCTGTTTAGAGTATCTGACGAACAAGAAGTACCAAGATACTTCTCTGGCAGGCATATGATTGGTGAGAGGTTGACCATTTAGCCAACATGACGTATCAGTTAGTCTATCTTCAATCTTCATTCATTAGTCAATATAATGCAATCTGTTTAAGGTTAGCTGGTCCGCACAAAATTCAAATCCAGTTTCATGCTGCAATAGCTAAATTGGCTTCTATATGCTCTCATTTATTATCACAAAATTTTAGCTTCTGGTGTGATATATAGGACTATCATCAAATGTTAAACCAGATAAAAAGAACTGCTTTTCTCTGAATCTACAGCAATTCTTCTATTTTTTTTTTTTGGGGGGGGGGGGGTAACCAGCTTGGAAGATTTGTATTTTATTTTTATGAAACAAGCTTGGGAGATATAGAAGATGAAGATGAAAAGATATGTCTTTTTGGCCCCTTCAGATATAACTAGGTTAAAGAATAAAGGTAAAATACATACTTTACCCATCAACCTTGTACTCAAATCCCTCTTACACACTTGTTAAACACGGGAATAGTACTACACACCAAAACTTTTAAAAGTGTGTCAATTACACACCTCTTTTGCCACGTGCCACACGCGTGTATTACACATAAAAGAGGCGTAAAAACTAAAAAATTCATCCGAAATTAAGTTTTTCTCCCCCCTTTTTAAAACTATTTCCTTTTTAAATTAAAGAAAAAAAATATAACTCATGTCTTCTTCCCCAACCCCAAACCCCAGCGTTCCCCGCCCTCCGTTTCGTCTTCTTCCCCAACCCCCATCCTAGTTTTGTCTACCCCTCATGTTTCGCCTCTCCAACCCACATGACTTAAGAAGAAAAAGAAAATGAAAAAGAAGAAGAAAAGAGGAGCTATTGGGACTTGTAAAAAACACCATTGTTGACCTTTTGAAAAAGCTTAAAAATTTAATCGGGTCTTGTTGATTTTGGTGTTCCATGACCTAGAAAATTAGTTTGAATTCGTGATTATTGTTGAGTAAATTTTTACTAAAAATATGCTGAAAATTTGGTGATTAATTTTGATAAAATTCAAAAAACACCATTAACAAGTTTGAAGCTTTGGGTTTGAGCTTGAATTTGAATTTTGTATAAGGATTTGTGATGAATATTGTAAAAACTTGTTAAAAATCGGCAAAGAGTTGAAACTATAGTTAGGAAAGAAGGTGCTTTGTGGTGGAAGGGTTGGTGGTAGTATGGTGGTGGTGGAGAAGATGATGGGGTTGGGAAGATGAGGAGGGGGCAGGGTTTTTTCTTTTATGTATTTTTTTTTGGGAAGATGAGGAGAGGGGGCGGGGGGTGGGGGCAGAGGTTTTTTTTCCAGTTTTTCTTTTTTTTTTCTCGATTTATGGCACGTGTTGATTGGCGCGTGTAATAGCAATCTTTAAGGAGATGTGGTCAAACACCGAAGTGGTGTGTAATTGACACACCTTTAAAAGTTTTGGTGTATAATATTATTCCCGTATTTAACAGGTGCGTAAGAAGGATTTGGGGACAAGGTCGATGGGTAAAGTATGTATTTTGCCAAGAATAAAGGCTCTAAACTACTGTAAGACTAAGAGAAAAAGGAGATAGAGATGCATAGGGGTTGTCGTGGACAACTAGTTAGTGACAATGAAATGGATAATTTTTCATGTTACAAATCCGTAGTAGGCATATTATGTGTGCTAAATGGGGAAAATAGCAACTAGGATAGCAATCAAGCTCTCAAGTCATAATGGAGGCTAGCAAGAACGGGCACCAAAATCTCCACTTTAGGTCCTTCTGAAACCAACTTCGATCCTTCCTCCATTTTTAGGCACAAATATTTGAATCAGATTAATCTTTGGCGAGATATAAATTGCCTAAAGTCTATTTCTTGTAAGCACCAGTAGTCCTCGAAAATCAGCTTTAATATGGAGCTAGAATAGGGTGAGCTAATGTCTCTGAACAAACAGGTTCTAAGAAAGTAGTTCTACCCGCAAAACAGGTTTGCATTGACAATAGATAGCACCACTTTCGATTTGCAAGTACTTTTGCTATCATATAGTCTGCAACATCTCAAACATTTACAGCTCATTACACCTGCATTCTCACATATTACATCTTTCGTCCACATGTTCTTTGTTTGCGCATATCATCCCTTAACTGAAACTACTGAATATAACATTCAAATACACATTAGAACTTCCATTATAAAACCCATTCCTAAAGGCTTTTCCACCCTATTCTAATTATTTTTCCATAGGAACTCCGATAAGGATTCAAACTGTCTCAAGAAGATGATTACTTGCACTATATGAGGAGCCAAACAATATTCTTTTGACTAGATTTTATCTTCATCTAAAAGGTTGAGATTTATAGTCTTTTTTTTTTTTTCTGTTTGATTGCTAATATAATCTCTGAATATGAAAATTTTATTAAAATTATGAGCAATTTCCTAAATGTCCCCACTCCGAAAGCCAGATGTGTTAACCATTTTTTAGATTGAGCGCAAGTGGATGAAATGCAATTAACATAAACAAACTAGATTATGTAGTAACACGATATGAAAAAAAAAAATCGGTAACGGAGCGTTCTGGAGAAATGAGATCTAGGGTTAAGAAGAAGGGATAATTACGGTGTTCTTCTAAGTAGGAGCTGCCTTGAAGTCGATTGCCGATGCGATCAAGGGCTTGGCCGGTCGCTCGAACGATGGCTCCCAGGGAGTAAATTGCTTTCCCAAGGGTTCCCATTTTGACCTTAGACTCTCCTTCTTCTTCGTTTTGCCCTCTTTTTGATCAGTGGGTTTATGCAGTCAAGCTGTTTGTGTTGTGGCTTAGCTACAACCTACACAAGAGAGAGTGAGAAATGACGGATTCAGCAAGTATTGGTAGGGCAGAATGAGGGGTACCAGTTTGCCTTGGGCCTCCAAAGGGCATATTTGGCAATTTGGCTTTTCTTTTTTTTTTTTTTTTTTCTGTTAGAGATAGATTGACTTTTTTTATTTATTTATCAAAAAGGTCCAAATATGGCAGATTTGTTGGTCGTTAATACTTTCGCACATACATGCTTTGATGTCCAATACTTATTCCAAATGTGCCCTTGTTTTAAACGCATATTTGGTCTCATTAATGTTCTTAAGCTTTTATGTTATTGAGTTATCTTGTTTGGTTCATAACAATATGATGGAAGTTTGTAATGATAAAATCTCTCTCAAATCTATTACTTTCTTTTGTAAATCTTAAATACAAATAAAGAGAAGTAAAGTTTAGAAAAACTTAAATCATTTGTTGGAACACTTATATCAATAAATATTTCCACGACCTCATATGTATCAAAACACCACTATATAACCACTTTCGGTATCACAATAGATAAGTCTAGCCACTATAGTCAATAAATAGAACCCAATCATTTAAATTTCACCCGTATATATTTGTTCTTGCGCAGAAAGAGCTAGGCGCAATAATAAGAGTAGTCACCATATCAGGAAGCTAAGTCATGTGTTTAAATCCTAAAAATAGTCTATTGCAAAAATGTTAGGTAGGACAACATACAACCGAGTACCGACTCTATGTGATCCAACCGTTCTCGGAAATGCTCACAGAGGAGTTTGTGCAGTTGCCCTTTTCTATTTGCTCTTGAGAAGAAGTTGCTTCTTGGAGGTGCATATAGAAGTCCACTACACCCTGTGCTATCGTGTCAAAGTTGTCTGTTCAATTCTGATTAACTCTTAACTAACATAACAGTATGTGCCTAATTTAAAGTGGAAATTTCGAAGATAAGATGATTTTGGGCTAAATGAGTTGATAAGCTGGGCTGTATGAGTAGGATATGATATGCCATGTGAATACTTAATCATAAACACACAAGTGGTACGGTGTAACAACTTCCTAACAACCGAAACAGAGAAATTAACAAGATTATCATCATAGTAATTAGTATCTGACTTTTATTACAAATGGGGTTTTGTTTATACAAATCATACACGTCCAATTGGGCATTATTCGTAGTACCTTTGAATACTTTAGTATCATCAATGCAATTGTTCCTAAAACATGGCCAGCTAAGTAATTATAGGTCTCTTGTAGTACCTAACTATATATAGTTTTGCTACTACATAAAATCCTTCTTTCAATTGTCTGTCTGAAAATTCTGCAGCAAATGAGGGGGAGAACTTTTATTTTGATTTTATTCTTTTGGGCTGTTCTCACAATTGTTACCCCTGTTCTTGTCCGTTTGTCAGCTTCTGCTAAAGCCAATGGGGAGTTTTTTGTTATCGAACACACAAGTAAGGATATTGTTAAAATGTTTCGTCACTTCCTAGCTGTTGATCTTATCAAGTTTGGAGTTATTAATCTCTCTTTTGCAGGTGACTTACACGAGAGAATAAAGATTGGTAAAGTGATGGAGTTGTTGCCAAGGAGGGCGCTAGTCGCAGTGGCACCGCCACGAAAAGAGTCGATGCCACCATTAGCACCAGTGTTGGGGCCATTTCCGGCCCCGACACTAGGGTGAGGAAGGTTACAGGAGAGCTAGTATTTTTAAGTTATGTTGTTCTGGCCCTCAAAAATGTCTTTCACACCTGTTCGGAGGATCTGACGTGTGGCGATATTTTTGGTCCGAGCAGGTAGTCATTGATGAGTGAGGACGCCTTTTCGGGTTGCAGAAATTTAATTCCATTTTCCAATTTGTTAAGGCAGCTTCACTTTGATATTGAGATAGGGTCGTGTTTGCATTATTGGGAGGGGTTATATCCTGTTTGGCCAAGCTAGAAATCAGCTTATTTAGAGAAGTGATTTTTTTAAAAATTGCTTTTGAAAAAAGTACTTTTGGACAGAAGTAATTTGTATTTGACTAATCACTCTGAAAAGCACTTTTGAACAATAATTTGTGTTTGACCAAACTTTTCAGAAAGTGCTTTTAAGTATCAAATTACGAATAAGGACATGAATATATTTACTTAATAATTAATATTATAAGTAAATAAATAATCTCAAAAATTTGTTATTACATGCAATAATTAAATCTTTTTATTTTATTTAAGTAAAATATAAAAATAAAATTTAAAAGTACTTAATTCTTTTAATATAAGTTAAATATATTAAAAATCATTCAACAAATATAAAAGCATTCACCCCTAAAATCACTATATATTAGAAAGTTATCCTAAAAATAATAAGAAATATGTATACATTAATATCCTAAGTATTAGGTTTAACGGTTATTTTGGTATATACTATATTTTGTTAAAAGTATTCTTGATAAGAAGAAAAGTCAAAACTGCTTTTGTTTCTGCTTTTGGGAAGAAGCTACTTTTTTCTGCTTCTTCCCAAAAATACTTTTTTTCCCCAAAAAAGCTTGATCAAACCGCTCAAGTTAGGAAAAAAAAAATAATTTTGAAAAAAAAAAATGCATCTTGAGAAACTTGACCAAGCGTACTATTAGAGTGGACAGTGGACACTATGATTTGTAAATATATCTAAAGAAGGTACAGCAACAATTCCATTAATTAAAGTACATAATTTGTTATTTTTCCCTCTTTTTCCATTTAATTTTCCTTTACCACATAACAATAATGGCAATGGGGATTGATGAACTTTGAGTAAAAAGAAATTAAAGGATTTAGTCTTTGAGGCAGCAGAATAATTAACAAAGACAACGTGGAAGAAGTTTGTCCAAAGGGGCTCCGTGCCTGAAAGTACTTGTGGCTGGTTTTACTTTTAGCTAAATATTCTTGAGCCTCTTTTCCTTTATTTGTGACTTCTTTATTAATCTTCAAATTTACTTCATGTCTAATCATCCTACACTGTTGCAGCTGAAAAGTATTGTCAGTTGTCATCCTCAGATGAAAAATTACTCTAATTATGAAAGGATCATGATCCAGTCTAGAATGAAGCATACACTGTTGCACCTAAAGTTGGAGGTACGGTTGTCAAATTTGGCTCAAGCCCAAATGACCTGTCCAACCCGCCTTAGATTGGTTATTGATACGTCAATTTATTGAATCATACCATCTTGGCTCAACTCATCTCAACTCATTTAAAGTATGATTGATTTTTGAAGAATTAACCTAAATAGCTGCCCACCCAATAACTTAAACTAAAAATAGCTGGTGGAGATATAATATATGCATAATTTATATATTGTATGTGTATAATTGTGTATAATTAATGTATAATCTATGTATTTGGCTAGAAAAAGTAAACAATTAATATGACCAGCTATTTGTGTAAAGATTCTTTGATTTTTAGCCCAAATTGATCAATGAGTAACTTTGTTTAAAATATCATAGAAATAATTTTTTTTTGTTTGATATGTTATATATATGACCATAACAAAAGAAAAAAAATCTTATTTAATAATTATACAATTCATAAGAAAACAACACATTAATTAAAGCTTGATAAGAGTTGGATAGGTTGGGCTATGACCAAAATTTTAGCTCATCTTGACTCAACCCATCTCAGCTCAAATAACTTTTGGACGGGTCAATGATCCCCCATTTATTAACTCAATCTATTTTTATCCGCCCAAAATCGACCCAATCCTCCTATTTGACACCCCTAGTCGAAGAGTTTACCTAACTAGTTGGCAAAAGGAGAACTTCCTGGAGTAAGACTAAAGCATGATAATGGTAGGGTAAGACCTCATTATTTCATCATACCAAATTGACAACATTTTCCAATCCCTGTATATTCACTCATTCCCTTATTCAGCTCTTTGATCGCGATACTAATTGTTGAGGTTTTAATTTTTAAGATGAAATAGTCTTAAAATGAGGGTGAATGGGAAATGGAGGGAAAATGAAATTTTGAGTAAAATTTAAAGTTTCCCCTTCTTGACAATGAGATATTGTCCCATATTGGAAGAGGAAAAGATTTTTGGTGGGTATATATATAATTGCTCTTCTTGTAGCTCTTAAAGAGTTAAGAAGAAAGCAAGCCTCGCGCCGTCGTCATCGCTCGGTCGGCTTCGGCTCGGCTCGGCTCGGCTCGGATTTGGTCAAATGATCAATTGATTAATTTTTTGGACCAAATTTATTTGTTAATAATAAATATTAACAATCCATGTATTGACCATTTGGTCAAATGATCCATTAGCTTGCTTGCTCCACAAACAAGCTAATGCTTGCTCCACCATGGAGGGTGGACGTTTGGTCTTCTTCAACACTGGCTGCTATATATATATGTGCAGCAGATGTTGAGGAAAGACACTCAACACTCAACGCATAAGAAACAAACTGAAAATCGCTCAACATATTTGGCTATACATTACACTGCTTCCTCTCAGCATTTTCATACGATTTTCTGAGTTTCTACTCCCTCGTTCTGCATTGTTTTTTAACTTCAAACAAAGCAACTGTAAGTGTGATTTGCTACCGAATTTTGTGTTCGCTTAAACACTGGGGTTTGAAGTACCGCTACACCAGTGTGTGATTCGTTCTATCCTGGGAGGAAATAATCCATTACCTTGGGTACTAGGAGGGGATTAAATTCCTTAAGGAAACACTGTGAATTCAGTGGGCTCGAATTAATTACTGTTTCATTACGTTAACTTATATTTTGCAGAATTATTATTTACAAATACAGCAATATTGGCGGGACTAACACTAATTACATAGGTTCTTATTAGAATAAATGATGGGCGTTGGTGGCAAGAGGAAGATCCTCCCGTGGTTCAAATCATTCTGAATGAAGAGTCAGCAAACAAAATAGAGACTATATCGTAAATGTTGAATTCTATGAATGAGGAATTGAAAGTTGATGTGTTAGTTTGACTTCTTTAGATTTTACTATTTTAGGGCAAACTACCCGTTGATTATGTTCCATACATTCGAAAACTTAATGCTCAATAATGATAGCTTAAAGTCCAGCTTAAAATCTGGTACAAGAGGGTAGACAATAACGCAAAAGCAAAAATACACCAATGTTTTCCATTATCTGTAGTTTCATAATATACTCAATATGGATGATATTGAAAACAGATATAAGCTTAAAACAGGCCATTCACTAAGTCCTCGATCACGCAGGTTACAAACACTCACAATTCAAGACAAAATGTTTGACAATTAACACTCATCGTGTAACAATTTATTCGAGTGATCGGAGACATTAAACGTGTAAAATTTACACAAAGTGACCAAGGTACTCCTCCACAGTAGTGTACTTGACATCTGGATAAAGTTCTGAGGCCTCAACCCCAAATGATGGCTCGATCTTAAAATTGGTTTGATCACCCTTCACAAACGTTGCGTGGTTGATTGCTAGTATAACAGGCAATGGCATTGGAGATGCTGCAACAGTATACAATATACACAACATCAGGATTACCAATGCTAAATTGAAAGAATTATCTTGATTAAAGAGATATGATAAAGATAACTAACTTTCAATGTCTTTGAGAATTTGCTCTTCTGGAATGTAGATCTTCTCCAAAGTTTTTCCAATCATTTTCTCCCACACAGCCACAAGTTCATTGAACGATAACGTGTTTTTGGGAGGCTTAATGTAGAGGGTCTTGTTCAATGTTCTCGGATCATCAACAGCTTTAATAGTATAGGTACCAATATCATGTTCTTCATTGAATACAGCTGCAAACAAACAGTATACAAAAATGAGACATTCAAATCAATGGAGTCGCAAACCAAAACTAGTGTCGCGGGGATAAGAATTTTTTTGCTTGTACCCTTAACATTTCCATCCCCGGGAATGATGACTTTGTCTCTAGGTGGAGCAGTGGCTCCGGGCTGAACCATAGTTGGTAAGAAGTAACCAGCAAAACAGTTACACGAGACATAAGTATAAGGAATTCCTTCAGCTTCAATAGCTCTGCGGATTTGAGATTTCACAACAAATGCAGACTTTGCTGGTTCCACAGCGTTGGTCTTATCAACATCCATACCAAACTCCGAAGGCAAGAATCTCTGAAAAATTTAAGCATAAGGTAATTTATTTCCATAAACATTATGTAAAACTGGTGTTGCCACAGAAATCAGACTGAAAATTGGGACCAGTTTAGGAAATTAACTCGTTTTATGAGTTAATTCAAGGAGGCTAACACCCTTAATTTGAGGTTTCATGTGATGGCACATATTGATCAAGTCTATATTTTCTAATTCAAATGCTATCTAATAAATTAACAATTTTATCAACTACTACTGTAGTTATCAAGATTCCATTATTATCCTTTGACCTACATTACATCTTTTCTTATATTTGTTCAAATGTTGTTCATGCTAATTGTATCAAAGTACTTGCCTAGGCGTAACTGGTAAAGTTGCTGCCATATAACTAGGAGGTCACGGGTTCGAGACATGGAAACAGCCTCTCGCGCATAGCGGCTGCCCTTTTTTTTTGTGTATCAAAGTACTATGAATGAGCATTAACAGATAGAAATGACAGAGTACTGATGCTAAATGTATCCTAAAATCTTGAAAAAATAAGAACCATTTACCTTAATATTGCCAGCTTCTTTGATAGCAGCAATGACCTTAACTTGATCAGCCAATTGCATCATCCCCATTGTTGATATTACCACGTCCACTTGCTTTATAGCCTTCACCAAACTCTCATGATCATATAAATCACCCTGTTCAAAACAAGAAATTTACTATTACTTGCATTTCAATTATTTTTCCTCATTTTACAACAAACAACAAGTCCAGTATGATCCTACGAGTGGAGTACTCTGGGGAGGGTGGGATATATACAGCGCTTACCCCTACCTTGTGTTAAAAATTAAAATTATTTCAATTCTTTTTCCTCATTTTGGTTTACATAAAAGGAAAGAATTAATGCACTATATATACATACATGAAGAATAGTGACACCCAAATTCTTGAAATTGTCAACAATTTTACCCTTAACAGGGTCAGAAACTGTGCTCTCTCTAACCAATGCAAAGGTGGGGTGTCCAGATTTTGCACTTGCTTCTACTACAAATTTTCCAATATATCCAGTTCCTCCAATGATCAGAACTTTGCTTTTCTCAGCCATTTGAAAAGTAGAGATTAATTTCAGTGGGTGTAAAAGTGAAGTTGAATTAGCCTTCTCAAGAATTTGGTTGTGGTATCAAAGCATGCTGAGGCAACATCATTTTATGCGCCGAGCTAGGTGTGTGTAAGTACCAAAATGACCTCGGTTTTCCAACTAACCTTCTAACTAATTGTCTTGCTTCCTTTGAGGAGCAATTATTCACGACTTCGATAGTGTAATTTTTTTTTATATATAAATAAATTTTAAGATTTGTATTATTTTTCTAGGTTATTAATTTCGTTGTTTATAAATGTTATTTGTAGTTATCTTTAATATAACTTGATGGTATAAAAAAAATTTAATCGCACTGCAAAATCGCATGCAAAATCCCATTACAAAGTCGCATAAAATTCTACTTTTTTTTGTTTCAACTTATGTGGCATAGTTTGCCTCACATAATTTACGATAGAAAGAAACACTTTTAAAACTTGTAATTTTATATCATAATATTTGTATGGTTATAATATTTTTGAAACTTATCATATGCCATAATATTTGCATGGCAATAAAAGCTTGTCATTAAGAATGAATAAGTTTAAATTAAATAGTTTTCAAATTTAAAAGATTGCTATGCATTTTAAAATGGATTAAAAAATAAATACTTATGCTTAAACTGAAACGAATGGAGTACTATTACATATCATCAACTAGGGATGTACATGGATCGGGTTGGTTAGGTTTTTATCAAAACCAAACCAAACCAAACCAACTACATCGGTTTCGATTGGTTCGATTTTGTCGGATTTTTTGGGTTTTTCGGATTTTTTTGTTACATGAATATTTTTCAATCTTACTTTGTTAAAGTTATAGATAAAGTTTTGATAAGTAAATATTTGTTTAGTAAAATATTTTAAAAATTAAATAACATATGTCTATTAAAATATTCTTTTGGGAGAATTTTCTTAGTAACACATGATAGTTATTTTCTTAGTTGTCTAACAATAATTGTTTTGTTAATGTACGCTTTCAAGGTTAACCGAATTTAATAATTAAACATAAAAATCAAGATGATACCTAAATAATGATATATTCTATTTAATTCTTAATCAAATTTGAAAAAGATATAAGAAATCTTGACATATGAATATGGAAGAACAAAGAGATGATTGACGCATTTCAGTAACACTTAATAAGAAAGTGATACAGCCCATTATTTATAGTAAATAAAAATAAATACATTTTATAGTTCTATTAAATATTACATCTCATGAGAGGATCTCGAATATTTCTACATTTTTTAAAAGAAAATTCAATATAAAGTCTTAAAAGTATATATAAAAATTATATATTTATATGTCGGTTTGGTTCAGATTTTTTTTCTCAATACCAAATCAAACCTAGTCGGGTTTTTTAATTGATTTGGTTTGACTTTTCGGTTTGGTGCGGTTATTCGATTCGGTTTAAACACCCCTATCATCAACCATAGATTAGTGTTTTTTTTGGGTAAATCAGATACTTAAAACTTAGATACTTAGATAGTTACAAAGCAAACATGTTTGTAGAGCTTCCTAGGTAGCCAACATTGATGGTTAAAGTATCATTAATATTACAGGCCAAACAGTTTTGGTAAACCATAGATTAGTGTTAATCACACTCAAGAGGTGTGAAAGTAGTGAGTAGGAGCCAAAAGAAAGGTAGATAATAGATGGCACTCGGATTAACATAGTTGAATCCTTTTATTTGATTTTCATCAACTAAGAATTTGATTAATTATTTTTAAAAAAATATTTTAAATAGTTAGAGCTACGAAATGGACATAGTGGCATAAGATCGAAAGAGAATTAGATTATCAACGACACTCAAATTAGTTTAATTTTTCGAGGCTGTTCCATTCATAGCACGATTATAGCTTGAGTTAACTCCAAATTAACAAAGACCATAAGGTGGACTTCTAGAAATATTAGATATACATGGTTTCTTAAGCAAATAAAATGTACGCAAATTAATTTAGTTTGATTGGAAATGACCCCCCCCCCCCCCCCCCCCCCAAGACCCAAAAAAAAAAAAAAAATCTTTGGTTATGGTTCTCTCTATAGGTTAGGTAAAGGGTCATATATGGAATTGCCAATTTGGTATTGTATGACCAAACAGTAGAGGGTAACTTAGAAATGAATGAAGCCGAGATAAGGATAATAATTGTTCAATGCAGGTTACGGCATTACCTGTAAAGTAGTTTAATTTGGTGTGTTAAGTTGACATTGAGTGATGTTGCGAGAAATGGAAATATGCGAATATGATCACATCTACACTATACTTTAAGAAACCCCACTAAACCATGATCTTGACCCTTTTGTGTATGTGTGTGTGGTGGTTGGGGGGGGGGGGTTACCAAGGATTTAAGTGATATATGTTAGAATGTAATTTTTTTTTATAGTATCATTACTTTAACATGTGACAGTCACTTGTATTTCTTTTTTTTTCTTCTTCTGGAGATTCTTCTATTTCATAAGTCACTCAACTTCTAGACTCATCCTACCAAAGTTATTTTTGTTTTGACTCAAAAAATAAATACCACACATTTAACATATCATGTCACATTAAAACCCCATTTTCTAATAATAAAATGGGAATCTTACGGAAATGTCTCAAATAAATTCCAACTTATATATATATATATATATATATATATATATATATATATATATATATATATATCATGGGTATGGTTGAAATTCATTGAAAATATATAGATGAATCAATATACAAAATTTGAGGAAGATCGGAGGTGATTTGGACTGATTTGGTATCAAATTAAAATTCGTAGTTAAAATCGAGTTCAAAATGTTCTTCTGCGACACACATGTACCAAACATGTATCACGCATGTATCTTACACACATGTATACATGGATATACATGTGATATACATTTGACACAAATATGATACATATGTGATACATAAATGATACACATTGAAATACACATATTATTTTTTTTCATGTTCATCTTCTACTTGGAATTTTCAATTCAAACCAACTCAAAACTCCACCAAATCATCCCAAAACAAAGATTCAAGCTCCCTAAGATGTACCCAATCTATTATAATAACACCCACTCAAAAAAATACAAATATTTGACCTTTTTTGGCTACAAATAGCTAATGGCTAATATTGGTAATATTTGACTAATATTAGTAATATTTTATGAATTGACCAATTTTTATAATAAACTACTTATAAATGAACATATTTGGTAGTTTTCCGTAATAAAACTCATTTAATCCATGATCCTTATACCCATCTAACCCACCCAATAAGAAAATGGGCCCACTTTAAAAGTTCCTTGGTCCATTTATATCTGATTTTTTTGTTTGTGTTTGAATCGGGGTTTTTATTTGTGTCTATGGTTTGTCTAATTATATCGATAATTTGATCTCTTCCTGTGCGTGCGCGCGCGTTTTATGTACTTTTTTATCTATTTATTTCTGCCGATGAAAGGCTTTGTCGTTGTAATTCTTATATTCAAAGAAGTTTCAGTACAAACTTAATTTATGGAAGAAAAGTTCTCTTGAATTAATACTTTTATTCGAGTACTTTCTTAAATATTTTTGGATCACAAGACTACTTAAAATAGGAAGTAACATTTCTGAAAAATCAAAAAGAATGTATGGCCTATATTTTTATCGATATCATCTGTTTATTGTAGGAATACACACATGCAATAATATTACGGTTTGAGTCTTTTTTGAGTCGTATTAATGTTGGGGTTATTAATAGTAGAGAGGTAAATGTTAATACTGGAGCAAGGACTGATGTTGAGCGTCTTTTAAAATATGCTCATTCTCTATCATTAAGTGTAACTAGTGTAAGGGGCAGTGTGCAAAAATCTAAAGAATGGGGTTAATGTGATTGAAGTCTAATTTTGAAGGACAGAATGATTATTTCTTTTTTATTGGCCTTTTATTCTTTCTCTTTTGTGTAAAATAATTTGTTACATTTGTTAAAGATAATACTAGTTCATTTCTATCTAATGTATGTAAGGTGAATATACATCTGAATATTAGGATACTTTAATAGATTAAGATATTTGAATTTTAATAATTAAAATTTATTTCTAAAAATAAATACATGTAATGACTAAGATATAAATCTTATTGTGTTTACTTTTTTCTAATCATATCATCTTTCAAGAGAGAAAAAATAAAGTGGAGATTAGGGTTGTCAATGAATTAGGTTCTTAGCACAGGAAATACATGTTACTAACACATTTTATCTGATTACAGGATCTTACAATCTAGTATAAGAGACTTACACATTTTATCTAATTGCTCAAGAAATTTGAATAAGCGAGCATCACATAAAAGACACAAATGTTTTTTCATTTTCTGTAGTTTCGTTATAGTACTCAGAATTGATGATAAAAACCGATCGACAAAAACGTAAAACAGACCATTCGACATGGCTCAGTTAATACATGCCATTATTAACATAGGTGATAGACATTTATAATTATTTATTTTGAGCGATCGGAGACATCAGACGTGCGAATATTAGACAAATTGAATAAGGTACTCCTCCGCAGTGGTGTACTTGACATGTGGATAAAGTTCTGAGGCCTCAACCCCAAACGCTGGCTCAATCTCAAAATTAGTTAGATCACCTTTTACAAATGTTAAGTGGTTAAGCGCCAAAGCGACATTGTTTGGAAAAGGAGATGCTGCAACAGTATACAATATACAACGTCATAATTAATTACCAAATCTTAATTGAAAAAAAAAAATCTTGATTAAAGAATAAGATTACTGACTATTGATGTCTTTGAGAATTTGCTCCTCTGGAATGTAGATTTTCTCTAGAGTTTGACCAATCATTTTCTCCCACATAGCCACTAGCTCATTGAACGATAGTGTGTTTTTGGGAGGCTTAATATAGAGTGTCTTGTTTAATGTTCTCGGGTCATCAACAGCTTTAATAGTGTAGGTGCCAATATCATGTTCCTCATTGAATACAGCTGCAAAAAAAGAAAAAACGAAAAGAAAAAAAAACAGGAAAAATATACAAAATGAGACATTTTGCCATGAACTTGTTTTCTTTCAAATTAATAGAGTTGTCACAGTGGTGGGTACGCTATGTTACTCGAACTCTTCGAAAATATTAGTCGGTGCGTGACCAGGGGCGGATGTACCATTGCAGGCAATGGCAAGGCCAAAATTTTTATAAAGAATGTTAAAAGTTTAATATATATCTATAAAAAATAATTTTTGACCTTTATACATAGTATAATTTTTTATATACTTAGTGTAATTTTTCGATGAAGGAAGTTGAACACCCTTCGGTCTATGTTGCTACGCCACTGATTGCAGGTACATGTGCAACTGAACCCATAACTTTCAGTGCAGATCATAAGTTTATGTGTAAAACTTTACTGAAATTATAATAAATAGTAGACATGAATCCATAACTTAAAAAATATAACGGGTTCAGTACTAAAAATCTTAAAAGTTGAACTCGCAAAGTATATATCGTGGATCCGTGTATATGCGTGAGGAATCCTCCAAAACTAGTGTATTATATTTTTGAAAGATCCGATACGGATATGACGATAATTTAGAGAGTCCGTAAAACAAAGCGGATAAGGAATTTTTTGTCCACATACCCTTAACATTTCCATCTCCAGGAATGATGATTTTGTCTCTAGGGGGGGCAGTGGCTTGTAGTTGGACCAAATTTGCTAGGAAAAAACCATCAAAACAGTCGCTTGAGACATAAGTATAAGGAATTCCTTCAGATTCAATAGCTCTACGAATTTGGGCTTTTGCATCAACTAAAGACTTTACTGGTTCCACAGTATTGGCCTTATCAACATCCATACCAAACTCTGAAGGGAGGAATCTCTGAAAAATTTACATAAGATAATTTAGCACCATGAACATTATGTAATTAAATATAAATGTGAAAAACTACTAAACTTTCCAATAAGTATTAAATTCTAAACCCATAAAATTCAAAAATTAGAGAATTCAATAATAATAAAAAACTAAAATTCATCAAATTTATATTTTAAATCCGTCTATAGCGAACCAACCTTAATATTGCCAGCTTCTTTGATAGCAGCTATGATATTAACTTGATCAGCCAATTGCATATGACCTACTGCTGATATTACCACATCCACTTGCTTTACAGCCTTCACCAAACTCTCATGATCATATAAATCACCCTGTTCAAAATAAGAAATTAAAATATACTTATATGTAGGGCTGTCAAATTTGGCCCAAGCCCAATTGATCCGCCTAATCCGCTCAAGGTTGGGTATGGTTATTGACCCGCCAATTTATTGAACTCAGTCTATCTTGACTCAACTCATCTCAACTCATTTAAAGTTAAGCTGATTTTTAGCCCAAATTGACCAATGAGTAATTTTGCCAAAATATCTTAGAAACAATTTTGTTTTGATGTTATATATGACCATAATAAAAGAAAAACAAAGTCTAATTTAGTAATTATACAATTCATAAGAAAACAACACATATTAAGTAAAGCTTAATAAAAGTTGGGCGGGTTGGACTATGACCCAAATTTTAGCCAATTTTGACCCAGCGCATCTTAGCCCAAGTAACTTTTGGGCGCCATTTTGACACGCCCAATAACGACGCAACACACGCATTTGACACCCCTCCTTACATGTAAAATTTATTTCAATCCTTTTCCCTTATTTTGGTTTGAATAATACAAGGAAAGAATTAATGCACCATATTATATATACATACATGAACAATTGTGACACCCAAATTCTTGAAACTCTCAACAAGTTTAGCCTCAACAGGGTCAGAAAGTATTGTGCTCTCTCTAACAAAAGCAAAACTGGGGTGTCCAGCTTTTGCACTTGCTTCAACTAAATATTTTCCAATATACCCAGTTGCTCCAATGATTAGAATTTTGCTTTTCTCAGCCATTTGATCAATGGTAGAAGTTGAAATTAAGAGCCTTCTCAAGAATTTGATTGTGGCTTTAAGCATAGTGAGGCTAACATCATTTTATGTACTGAGCTATAGGGAGTTGTAATCACCAAAATGACCTCCGATTGTTCCAACTAACGGTCTCACAAAATGTAATTTTAAGCAAATAAAAATGAAGGATAAACGTAATGGTTTGATTGGATATGCAAAAACAATTATTTGGTTATGGTTCTCTCTTTTTAGGGTAAGGGAAAACTATAGTTGTATGAAAGGAGAGTTGGTCAGGTGAAAGGTCATATATGGAATTGCTAATTTGGTATATGTATGACCAAACAGTAGAGGGAAACTTAGAAAGTTAAAATGGATGAAGCCGAGATAAGGAGAATTAATCATTCAACAAAAGTTATGGCATCATTTTGTAAAGTACTTGAATTGTGGTGTGATGACACTGAGTGATGTTGCGAGAAATGAAAATATGTGAATTTGGTAATCACATCTAGAGTACCATTATTTAGAAACTCCACTAAATTAAACCATGATCTGGACCTTTTTTTTTTGGTTGAATATGAGTGGCTCGAGATTAGCAATATCATGGAACAAAATGTTACAACACTACCAAAATTCAATGTAATTTTACAAGTAGGGTCCAAAAAGGATAATGTGCATAGAGATATTATCCTTATCTTATGAAAGTACAGAGGCCGTTTTTGATATACTTTCGGTTCAATGGAAGAAGAAAAAACAAGCAGTAACCAGGGCGAATTTATAACCCACGATCTCTTCACCAAATTAGGTATTTTATGTACATATTTGTTTACCCTGAAAATCGGATAACAATTATGTTTGTAAGTGGTTTTAAGGATACACGGATTAATTTGATACAAGACGATAAGCTTAATTAGATTGAACAAATAAAGATACAGTAAATTCAAACTACGTGAGGAGGAGGATTTCACCCTTAGTGGAATATTCACCCTCGATCCGGGCTCACAATGGCCAATACTGATGAACCAGAAAAAGAGAATTGAATAACAGTGAAAATAATAGTGTATTGCTCTGGGATGGGTGTTACAATATGTTTAATGAATAGTCAGACTCCCTTTTATATAACAGGGGAGTTTTACCCTAAGTACAATTCTATGAAAGGTAAAAAAATCTCTCGTTTAACTGATTACTGGATTTTCGTCGGTACATGACGAGATCTGCGCCGTGATAACTGGTTAGTTGCGGATATTACGGCCTTCCGTTAATCGTGTTTGAATGCTCAATAATTCTCTCCGAAGTCCCTTGGGATTTGGATCGATACCGGGGCCACGACCTCGATATACTCGAGGGTGGGCATCGTGCCCCCGATGCCTGACTCGAAGAGTCCTTTATCTCGAATCTGATTCCTTGTCGTTGCGTCCCTTATTCGATTTATTTTATCGGGAACCAGGCCGACTTATGGGTCCGGTTTCACCCGTATACAGATAGTCCCATCATTCCTCGGAGAGTAAGTTTGATGAGAAACAATATGAGTTCTCTGATTCCTTCCTCAACACGCCGTGGCAGAAGCGACAAGAAACCCGAAAAGGTCTCGCTACTCATGTCATTATGACTTCAAACGTGTGCCGGTCGTCGATTGGCCATTCCTGGACGCAAAGTGTCGAGAGTCCCCTATAAATATCCCCTCATTTGTTTATTTTTTACTTTACGTTCAAACCTCTACCCTCATACATTTAGAAACTCAGTACACTCTTTTACACTCCAGCATTTTTATCTCCGTCACTCAAGATTTCTCAATACGTTGTAGAAGTTTTACTCATCTTCTACTCAAGCCAACACGTCTGAGCTATCAACTTTCACCCTTTCTCTATCTTTTTCAAGTTTTTCCCAGATAAAAATGGTCAAAACCTCCAAATTTGTTCCCCAAAAGGATGCTTCTACCTCCCAACTAACTGTCGGAACCGACAAAACTACTTCCGATGTGGTCGACCTCAGAAAGTCCGCTGCTAATATGGTTACTGATAAACCAGCTCCTGAACCTCCTTTGAAGATGTTCATTCTCCGGGGTTGTTCGATCGCTGACGACTTCAAGGTCAAGAACCCCTCTTCTGTGCAGGGTCATCGCGAAGAGGCATCGAGATATATTTGCTCGATCACCGAAGATGACCTCCCCGTAGTCCGAAAGGACTACAACTAGGCCGAAAAGGACATAGTGGTCCCCGACTCTGAGGAGTCCATTACTACCTGTAACGACCTGACTTGTTGTTTTGTGAATTAATGTCTCGTTCAGCGACTTAAGGTCCCGATCAACTTTGTGATGTGTATTATGACTTGCATGTGTGGTCGAGTTTGGTTTTCGGATGATTCGGGATTAAATTTAATGAACAATTCTTATTTTTAAAACTTAAATGAAAAGAGTTGACCGAAGTTTGACTTTTGAGAAAATGTCTCTAGAATAGGATTTTGATGATATCAATAGCTTCGTATGGTTATTTCGTACTTAAGCGTATGTCCGGATTTGGATTTGGAAGTTCATAGGACAATTTGATCCATTTTGGCGAAAGTTGGAAAATGAAAGATTTTTAGAAACTTTTACTGGGAGTTGACTTTATTGATATCGAGGTTGAAATTCAATTCCGAAAATTGGAACAGCTACATTATATCATTTAGGACTCGTGTGCAAAATTTGGGGTCATTCCGGATTGATTTGATATGCTTTGGCGCAAAATATAGAAGTTGGAAGATTTGAAAACTCATAATTCTATTCGATACACGATTCGTAATTTCAGCGTTGTTTGACGTTGTTTGAAGCCTCGACTAAGTTTGTATTGTATTTTGGGATATGTTTGTATAATTAGTTAAAGTCCCGAGGGCCTCGGGTGGTTAACAGATCAATTTGGACTTGAAGAAAGCTGCTGGAATGTTTGGGCAGCAACTGATGTTTTCGCTTCTACGGAACTTCATCGCAGAAGCGATGCCTTACATCGCAGAAGCAAAATGGGAAGGGACACGACGGTAGTCGCAGGTGCGAAGCAATTCCCGCACCTGCGGGATCGCAGAAGCAAGAAATGAAGACGCAGAAGCGGAAGCCGACAGCAGTGTGTGTGATCGCAGAATTAATCGACCATTTTGTCACACATGCGCAATTTCTTCCGCATATGCGGGCTCTTGCTGGGAAGTGGACATTGGGACTTCATAGATGCGCATTTTAGCTCACAAGAGCGAGGCCGCCGATGCGCAAAATCTGCTTGCAGAAGCGGAACTGGGCAGAAACATAAAGGACAAAAAATGGTCATTTCGCCATTTTCGATTGAATTTTTTGAGCTCAGTTTTGGGGCGATTTTGGAAGAATTCTTCACGATTTTGACTTGGGTAAGTGTCCTATATTCGAAAGTGATTATATTTCATAAATTCATGGTTATATTCATCATTTATTTCGTATTTAAATGGAAGAAATCAAGATTTTTGCAAAGCTTTTCAAGAACAAAAAGAAATTTAAGATTTGGAGGTCGAGTTGTTATCGGTATTTGATAAAATTAGTATGGATAGAATCGTATCGGAATAGGTGTTCGGATTTCGTAAAACTTTTATCGGGTTCCGAAAGGCGGCCCCTGCGTTGACTTTTGCTTGACTTTTTCATGTGAAATTAAGTCGACGTTATATTATCCGGAATTATTTTCGATGAATTTTAATGAAGTTATACAATTAATTTGGATAGATTTGAGCTGTGCGGAGGTCTATTCATGAAAGAAGGCTATTTTGGAATTTCGTTCTAACTTTAAAAAGGTAAGTATCTTGCCTAACTTTGAGTGGGGAAAATACCCCTTAGGCATTGAGTCGTACGTGCCATTTCTGAAATGTGAAAAACCGTGTACGCGAGGTGACGAGTACGTACTTGGCTTATATGTGCAAATTATACCAGTTAGAATTCTTAGGCACCCTTAAATATTGAATTGGAAATTTGTTGGTACTTAGTAAATCCTTGATTTGTCATACCTCATTCTTTGTTTGTCGACTTTGTATTTTATAGGATAATTTGGTATGATTGCCACTTGGATTTTTATGTAAATTTTGTGTGTTTGTTGATTTGATATTTCTTGGAAATAATTACATTATGGATTTTTCATCTGCAAATAATTAATTAAATAAGTTTAAATTGAGGCGTTTATATATTTATCTAAAATTTGGATTAAAGAAGGCGTTGTTCCTTGATGAATTATTTTTCAGTTCTTGTTGTTGAAATTGGTATTGAGTTATAAAGGTCGTAAATCATATTGAGATAAAATGTTAAATTATGAAATATTATTCTGTTGAGTTGTTTACTCCCAGATATTTTTGTTAAGATTTTGTGCACATTATGGTCGAGTCATAGGCTCCTTATTGTGGAAAATAATGTATTGTTGATTTTTGTGGCAAGTTGTGATATTTGAGCACTTGAGGTAAAATTTATAATAAGTTGTGGTATTTGAGCACTTGAGGTGCAATTTATAATATGTTGTGATATTTGAGCACTTGATGTGTGATTTGTGATATTTGAGCACTTGATGTGTAATTTGTGATATGTTGTGATAATTGAGCACTTGAGGTGCAGGTTATGTTATGATGTAATAATCAAGCACTTGAGGTGAGAATTGTAATATTGATACGCATGCAGTGGTATAAGGTCTAAGTATTGAAACGCATGCGCTGAGATAACGGGGGCTTGATACGCGTGGCTAGTAGGGGAACTACTAGAAGCCATGCAATATGATAAGGGTGGCTAAAACGCAGGATGTTATTTCGGAAAAAATGATTTTTGAAAACTAAATGTGAAAGCTCCTGCGGTTATTTAAGGAAAGATTGAAATTTATTTATGATTTGGGACTACGAGGCAGTACCTCGTGAGTGCCCTTTGTTGATATTTCTCTATGGTTGCACTTACCTTTGGTTATTTTGTGTTTTTGTGATATGTAAATTCTTGTGTTCTTCCGTGATGTATTATTTGATTTTATTATGTGTTTTGTATTCCTTGTTGTATTGTGTTGGCTTTGGATATTCTTACGAGACTCTAAGGATTTGTGTTTCTTATTTTTTTTACTGGTTTTTCGAGGCTTGAGTTGTTTTGAATAAATGAAATTTACTATTATGTTTTAATTTGATAAATTTTACATCCAAATCAGTAGCTATCAGATGCTTCGTTTTAATTGAAATGTCATTTTCTTCACCTAAACGAGTTCAAAAATAAACTTATTTCTTTGTTGATTTCTTACTTGGTTTAAAAATTATAAACTTACTCTATTGAAAATAAATTGATCCTGCGGATCTTATATACATTGATATTTTGGTACATGAGTTGTCCGTACGGTTGTAATAGAGATATGGGCACGAGGTGCCTTAAAAATATGAAAGTGGACTAAGACCCGTATTCTATGATTATTAAATGAGGTGTCACAGAGTGATTTTTATTTGAAAGAATTATACTCGAAAGATATTTATTTGAAATAATTATATTCAAAATATTTTTATTTGAAAAACTTATATGTGAAATATTTATATTTGAAAGACTTACATTTGAAAGGCGTATATTTGAAGGACTTGATTAATTGGTTGTACTTGTGTTCCTTATTCGTTTGAGCAATATTTATGGTGTTCTTGTTGCCTTGTTGTTCATATCCCCGATTGATCTTTGTTGCCGTCACTGCTATTTAGTTTTCTATTATCCTTGTATATTACTATATTTCACAGGTTAAATGACTAGTGAGTGTCTTGACTGTACCTCGTCACTACTCCACCGAGGTTAGTCTTGATACTTACTGGGTACCGACTGTGGTGTACTCATACTATATTTCTGCACATTTTTGTGCAGAGCCGGGTATTAAAGATATCGGATTCGGACAGAGGTTAGAGTTTGATCGCAATGATTTAAGGTAAAGCTGATTGGTCATCGCAGTCCCTTGGAGTCTTTCTATTTTATTGTACTGTTAACTCTTATTCGAACAGTATTGTATATTCGACCCTTGATATCATTGCATGTATTTAGTTAGAGTTCGTGACTCAATATTATCAGTCTTGGGAGGTTGTTATAATTATTTTCGCTGTGCGTTTCGATTATCTATTTTAAAAAAAAAGTGGCTTCAAATGAAATTGTAATCGGCTTACCTAGTCATAGAGACTAAGTTCCATCACGACATCTGAGGTGGGATTTTGGGTCATGACAAGTTGGTATCAGAGCTCTATGTTCATAGGTTCTACGAGTCACGAACGAGTCTTGCAGATCGGTACAGAGATGCCTGTACTTATCTTCGAGAGGCTATCGAACTGTTAGGAAATTTTCACTTCTTTCATTCCTATCGTGCGAATTTATTTACTTTGGAATTTGAGTCTTTGTATCTCTATTCTCTCACATATAGTGAGGACACGTGCTACCGGATCAGCGAGGCAGTCACCAACGCATCCTACTAGGGCCGCAAGAGGTAAGGACCGAAGTAGAGGCCGAGGAATGGCGCGTGCCACAGCTAGAGCACCAGTCAGAGGGGCAGTTGAGGAGCCGCCAGTAGCTCCAGTTGGGGGACAGGCACCAGAGACACCTGTTGTTACCCCCCGAACTTCAGGAGACTTTAGCACAGTTCAGGAACATGTTTGGTACATTAACTCAGGCGGGATTGATCTCCGTTTTACCAAATATTTCATAGATTAGGGGAGGAGTTCAGACCTCTACCGCCCGTACTCCAGAGCAGCAGGTTCATATTGGTCAAGTTCCGGGTATAGTACCGGTACAATATGTTATTTCGGTTCAGTCTAAGGTCATGCTAGAGGCATCAGAAGAAGAACAAAAGAGACTTGAGAGATTTAAGAGGTATAGTCCACCTACCTTCAGTGGCACAACTACCGAGGATGCCCAGGAATTTCTAGAAAAGTGTCATCGTATTCTCCGTACCATGGGTATTGTGGAAGTGAGTGGATTTTCCTTTACTATATTTCAACTGTCAGGAGCAGCGTATCAGTGGTGGTAAGTTTATGAAGAAGGTAGACCAGCCGATGCAATGCCACTTACTTGAGCTCAATTTTTGGAGATGTTTTTGAAAGAGTTTGTTCCCAGACTCTTCAGAATGCGTGGCGCACAGAGTTGAATGGTTGCTCCAGGGTACTATGACGGTGTCAGAATATGCTACCAGGTTCAGTGAGTTAGCACGTCATGCACATATCTTGGTTCCTATAGTTAGAGAGCGAGTCTGCAGATTCATCAAAAAGCTCGATTATGATTTTAAAATATGTATGGCTTGAGAGTTGCAGACTGACATTCCATTTCAGCAAGTAGTAGAGATTGTCAGAATGTTAGAACGTGTTCGAAGTGAGGAAACAGAGTCTAAGGAGGCCAAAAGGTCTCGAAACTCTAGAGGATTCACTGGATTATACTCTATAGCTATGACTCATCATGGCGAAGGCTCGGCCAGTCGGCCAGCCTAGTCCGCAATTCAAAGTACTCGTAGTGCTCCAGTTAATACTTTTGGTACACAACCGGCACGAGGTTCTTACAGTGGTTATTTCAGTTATCCGGCACAAACTCAGTACGAGCAGCCGCAACCTCAGAAGTGTTGTTATGAGTGTGGTGATACTAGGCACATCATGAGAGATTGTCCAGACTTGGGAGAGGACGATTTCATCAGAACACTCAGGCTACAGGCTCTATTCCAGTTACTACCCCACATGCACGGCCAGTTAGGGGTAGAGGACAGGTGGGTAGAGGGCGCCCTAGAGGGGGAGGCTCATCCCGTTGATATAATTGCTATGACTTGGCTGAGGCCAATACACCAGATGGTGTCGTTACAAGTATGATTTAATTTATAATAAAAGGAGCACTATTCTTATTTTGATTCAATTCTGATTATCGAGGTGAGACCTCTTATCGTGCTCCATATAGGGCGAGTTTATGATTTGTACACCACTCACGTGTTTATCCCTGTTGGGAGATTTGATGGTGTTAGCACGTGTCTATCATTTTTGTTTGCACACTATTGAGGGCTATGAGTCCAAAAGTGAGTTTCTGTTACTCACTACAGTGGGTTTTGGTGTAATTTTGGGATACAACAACAACAACATACCCAGTATTATCCCACGCCATGGGGTTTGGGGAGGGTAGTGTGTACGCAGACCTTACCCCTACCTTGTGAGGATAGAGAGGTTGTTTCCAATATACCCTCGACTCCGGAAGGTATAAGAACCATATTAATAAAAATATAGGCAAGAAGGGACAGCACCAAAAGGCCATATAAAAGCAGGATAAAACAACAAGATAGTAAGGTGGTCAACAATGAAAGAAAATAACAGAAACCTACTACCAATAGAAAGCGAGATTGCGTGCTCATACTATTGTTATGAACACTCTAGACTACCTACTCTACTACCCTAATCCTCGACCTCCGTATCTTCCTATTAATTTTATGAATTTTATGCCCTACCAGTATGGGGGTTCATTATGTGTTGTGAAATTGTTTCACGAAATTTATTAAAAAAGAAGAGGAAAAAAAAGAAAAAAAAGGAAAATTTCAGTTGGGACAATGTGCAAAGTACTTGTGATTCAGAATTGAGGATGGGATACCCGTGATTTAATGTGATTTGATATGTTTAACCTGAGCTACGTGCCGCGGTGGAAGTTATATCAGGATGAGATCCTTGTGGTTAAATTCATGTGTTTTAAATTCTCCCTTTGTGAAATTTAATTTGTACTATAGTACTAATAAGGAGTCATGCCTATTAGGCTTTTTTGATAATTCTTTTATGTGTTTCTGTGCATATTTAGCCATATTTGTGCTGCAATTATTGAGTTTTAGCCTACAAGGTGAGTGCCCAGGTGGCGTTAACTATGACTCGTTAATTCGGATAAGTAATTATGAGGTCTTCATGCCTCGTGTCTCATTGTTAGTAAGGTGAAGGTTTGAAACGAGATTTTAGTCAATATGAGGTTAATTGTCGATGCTGTAATTGAAGATAAATAGCTATTATGATCAGAGATGTAGTTATGGGTATACGTATGATGTGTGCGAGTGTAGGCATGTGTTGCTACAGCCGGTTGAGACTAATATCGTGTGTTGATATGAAAATCGAACCTTATGAAAATGTTTTGAGTGTAAGAAAAAAATTGGTTTTAAAGTTTATAATTATGGATAAAAGAAATAGTCTTCAACTGAAATGGTGTTATCAGACTTATGTTGATTACGGTGATGTAAGATCACCCACGAATATATGTATAGTAAATACACTCAGTATATTGAAGTCCTCAGAATAATTCTCGGCACTTTCGAGGATGAATGTATATTTAAGAGGGGGAGAATGTAACGACCCGACTTGTCATTTTGTGAATTAGCATCTTGTTCAGCGACTTAAGATCCAGAGCAGCTTTGTGATATGTATTATGACTTGCATATGTGGTCGAGTTTGGTATTCGGAGGATTTGGGATTAAATTTAAAGAACAATTCTTATTTTTGAAGCTTAAATGAAAAGAGTTTACCGGAGTTTGACTTTTGAGAAAACGACTCCGGAATAGGATTTTGATGATGTCAATAGCTTGATATGGTGATTTTGGACTAAGGTGTATGTCCGGATTTGGATTTAGAAGTCCGTAGGATAATTTAATGCATTTTGGCGAAAGTTGGAAAATGAAAGATTTTTAGAAAGTTTGAACGGGAGTTGACTTTATTGATATCGGAGTCAAAATTCGATTTTGGAAATTGGAACAGATCCATTATATCATTTAGGACTCGTGTGCAAAATTTGGGGTCATTCCGAATTGATTTGATATGTTTAGGCGCAAAATATAGAAGTTGGAAGATTTGAAAACTCATAATTCGATTCAATGCGCGATTCGTAATTTCGGTATTGTTTGACGTGGTTTGAAGCCTCAACTAAGTTTGTATTGTATTTTGGGACATGTTGGTATAATTGGTTAAGGTTCCGAGGGCCTCGGGTGGATTTCGGGTGATTAACGGATCAATTTGAACTTGAAGAAAGCTGCTGGAATTTATGTGCAACAGTTGATGTTTTCGCTTCTGTGGAAGCTTTATCGCAGAAGCGATGCCTTGCATCGCAGAAGCGAAATGGGAAAGAACATGCAGTGGTCGCAGGTGCGAAGCAATTCCCGCACCTGAGGGATCACAAAAGTGAGAAATAAAGACGCAGACGCGAAAGCTAGCAACAGTGGGTGTGATCGCAGAAGCGACCATTTTGTCGCAGAAGCGGCATCGCAGATGCGCAATTTCTCCCGTAGATGCGAGCTCCTGCTGGGCAGTGGACATTGGGACTTTGCAGATGTGCATTTTGGCTCGCAAAAGTGAGGCCGCAGATGTGCATTTTGGCTCGCAAAAACAAGGCCGCAGATGTGCAAAAATCTGTCGGCAGAAGCGGAACTAGGCAGAAACATAAAGGACCAAAAATGGTCATTTCGCCATTTTCGATTGGATTTTTAGAGCTCGGTTCTGGGGCGATTTTGGAGGAATTCTTCACGACTTCGACTTGGGTAAGTGTCCTATATCCGAAAGTGATTATATTTTATAAATCCATGGTTATATTCATCCTTTATTTCATATTTAAATGAAGAAATCAAGATTTTTGCAAAGCTTTTCAAGAACAAAATAAAATTTAAGATTTGGAGGTCGAGTTGTTATCGAAATTTGATAAACTTAGGATGGTTGGACTCGTATAGGAATGGGTGTTCAGATTTCATAAAAATTATGTCGGATTCCGAGAGGCGGGTCCCGCGTTGACTTTTGCTTGACCTTTTCATGTGAAATTTTAAGTCAACGTTATATTATTCGGAATTATTTTCGATGAATTTTAATGAAGTTATACAATTCATTTGGATAGATTTGAGTTGTCTGGAGGTCAATTCAAGCATGAAGGCTATTTTAGAATATCAACCTAACTTCAAAAAGGTAAGTATCTTGCCTAACCTTGAGTGGGGAAAATACCCCTTAGGCATTGAGTCGTATGTGCCATTTGTAAAATGTGAAAAACTGTGTACGCGAGGTAACGAGTACGTACTTGGCTTATATACGCAAATTATACCGGTTGAAATTCTTAGGCACCCTTAAATATTGAATTGGAAATTTGTCCTTGATATGTGATGCTTCATTCCTTGTTTGTCGAGTTTGTATTTTATATGATAATTTGGTGTGATTGCCACTTGGATTTTTATGTGAATTTCGTGTGTTTGTTGATTTGATATTTCTTTAAAATAATCACATTATGGATTTTCCATCTGCGAATAATTAATTAAATAAGTTTAAATTAAGGCGTTTATATATTTATCTAAAATTTGGATTAAAGAAGGCGTTGTTCCTTGATGAATTATTTTCCAGTTCATGTTGTTGAAATTGGTATTGAGTTATAAATATCTTAAATTATATTGAGGTAAAGTGTTAAATTGTTAAATATTCTGTTGAGTTATTCACTCCCGGATATTTTTGGTAAGATTTTGTGCACATTATGGTCGAGCCATGGGCTCTTTATTGTGAAAAATAATGTATTGTTGATTTATGTGGCAAGTTGTGATATTTGAGCACTTGAGGTGCAATTTGTAATATGTTGTGATATTTGAGCACTTGATGTGCAATTTGTGATATGTTGTGATAATTGAGCACTTGAGGTGCAATTTATAATATGATGTGATATTTGAGCACTTGAGGTGAAAGTTGTGTTATGTTGTAATAATCGGGCACTTGAGGTGCTAATTGTGATATATTGTGATATTGATATGCATGCGGTGGTATAAGGTCTGGGTGTTAAAATGCATGCGGTGAGATAAGGGAGGCTTGATACGCGTGGCTAGTAGGGGAACTACTAGAAGCCATGCAGTGTGATAAGGGTGGCTAAAACGCAGGATGCTATTTCGTGAAAAATAATTTTTAAAAACTAAATGTGAAGGCTCATGCAGTGATATAAGGAAAGATTGAAATTTATTTATGATACAGGACTACGAGGCAGTACCTTGGGAGTGCCCTTTATTGATATTTCTCTATGGCTGCACTTGCCTTTGGTTATTTTATTTTTCCGTGATATATAAATTCTTTTGTTCTTCCGTGATGTATTATTTGATTTTATTATGTGTTTTGTATTCCTTGTTGTATTGTTTTGGCTTTGGCTCTTCGTACGAGACTTTGAGGATTTGTGTTTCTGGTATTTTCTACTGGTTTTCGAGGTTTGAGTTGTTTTGAATAAAAGAAATTTACTATTATGTTTTAATTTGATAAATTTTACATCCAAATCAGTAGTTATCGGATGCTTCATTTTAATTGAAATGTCATTTTCTTCACTAAAACGAGTTCAAAAATAAACTCATTTCTTTGTTGATTTTTTACTTGGTTTAAAAATTGTAAACTTACTCCATTGAAAATAAATTGATCATACGGATCTTATATACATTGATATTTTGGTATATGAGTTATCCGTGCGGTTTTAATAGAGATATGGGCACGAGGTGCCGTGAAAATATGAAAGTGGGCTGAGACCCGTGTTCTATGATTATGAAATGAGGTGTCACAAAGTGACTTTTATTTGAAAGAATTATACTCGAAAGATATTTATTTGAAAGAATTATATTCGAAAGATATTTATTTGAAAAACTTATATGTGAAACATTTATATTTGAAAGAATTACATTTGAAAGGCGTATATTTGAAGAACTTGATTAATTGGTTGTACTTGTGTTCCATATTCGCTTGAGCAATATTTATGGTGTTCTTGTTGCCTTGTTGTTCATATCCCTGATTGATCTTTGTTGCCGTCATTGCTATTTATTTTTCTATTATCCTTGTATATTACTATATTGTACAGGTTTAATGACTAGTGAGTGTCTTGTCTGTACCTCGTCACTACTCCACCGAGATTAGTCTTGATACTTACTGGGTACGGACTGTGGTGTACTCATACTATACTTCTGCACATTTTTGTGTAGATCCAGGTATTGGATATATCGGATTCGGACAGAGGTTAGAGTGTGATCGCAAGGATTTAAGGTAGAGCTGATTGGTCGTCACAACCCGTTGGAGTCTTTCCATTTTATTGTACTGTCAGCTCTTATTCGAACAGTATTGTATATTCGATCCTTGAGATCATTGCATGTATTCAATTAGAGTTCGTGACTCTGTATTATCAGTCTTGGGAGGTTGTTATAATTATTTCTGCCGTGGTCTTCAATTATCTATTTAAAATAAAATGGCTTCAAATGAAATTATAATCAGTTTACCTAGTCTTAGAGACTAAGTGCCATCACGACGCCTGAGGTGGGATTTTGGGTCGTGACACTACCACTGTTAAGGGATACCTAAATGTCTACACTTATCCCTTTACGCTAGGCCCCGTAGATCCGATCATTATAGATTTCTGTAAGAGGTACGAGGTATGTCTTGGTCAGATCCACCCATCGTTATGGAGGATCGTAATCCTCCTTCGATTTTTTGTGAACAAGATCGACTTCTGTCGGTTCACCGTTGATCATCTACTCCATCTGTACAGTCCCTGAATCTTCCTATGGGGACTAATAAAGCTCGTGCGCCGAGCTAGTAAGGCCCCATTCTCAAGCATCGATAAAGATAGGGATTGAAGCTGGTAGGGATGTTTTGTTCGGGTGAGGACCTCGGTCTTAATTCTGGCCGAATGTAGGCCATTCCTCGAGAAGTGGAACGCATCACGTACGTACAACTTCTCTTTGAATTTTGATTTCATGCTCATCCCTCCTTTTCCTCATTGGTGTTTGTGGTGGCGTAGTTGTCGCTCAAGTCCCGAATGTTGTTCCTCGGTTAAAGGAATGGATCGGGGGCATTGTCTCACAAATGCCTTATTCTGAGCGCTTGTGGCGCAAACTATCGAAGGGTTGTTGGGAGGCCCTTTCCCATGGTAAGATCTATTTCCCAAATAGGTTGCGCTAAACTTCTTCTTCTAGCATCACGTTCTTATTATTTTTTATTTATTTCCCTTTTGCTAGTTTGCCTAAGACCGTCGAGCATAGGCCTCCGGTTGGGGACGAGGACTTGCCTGCCGACTCTTCTGCTTTGGGACAGCTCGAAGCCACAATAGGATAAAAGAAAAGGAAGAGGGCCTTGAGTTCCCCGAGCTCGGAGATAAAGAAACCAAGAAGAAGGCTAGTTCATAAGTCAAAAGAAAGCTCCAACTCTCGAGTGCCTGACTCGAACTCGCTCTATCGGCTCAGGGACGAGCATGAGTAGGACGAGCTCTTTGTGGCTCACAAGCTCTCTATCTTCGAGGAAAGGATGACAACCGAGGGGGAAACAACGGGGGCTAATCCCCCTCATGTTCACGAGGCCGGTATCTGATGGTAGGCTATAATCTCATATTTTAGTCGCTTATTGCACTCTAATTCACTGCACTTTACTAGTTTTGAGCTTTAATTGGTAGTGTTTTGCACTTATTGTGTGTTTTATGCCTTGTAGGATTGCTTTTGAGCTATGTAGATGTTATGGAATGAATTTAGTGATTTGGAGCTTTGAAGTTTGAGTAAAATCCCAAGAGATTAAGCTGGGATCGTATTCGGGGGTCGAGGACAAAGTTTGGACATCAAAAATCGAAGTTTGATCCGTACATTGAGAAAATTGCACTACCGCCTCGCGCCATGCATGGCGGGGCACGGTGTCACACCCCAAAAACCGAGGAGCACAACCGGCACTCAACCGAGTGGGCCCGGTCGAGCAAGCATGTTAGACACTTTCTACCCAACTCGCTTATGATAAGATAAGGCATATTTTTATTAGCTAAACAGTAGAAGGACCATATATATAGACATTACTAAACCATTTCATTCATTGTTTTTTGCCACTTCCTTGTTAAGTTTCAAAATACATACATTTTGTGATTTAGTGGAACAAAAATCCAAAATACAACATAATTCCTTTGACCTTTCTAGCACCCATATACAACCCACATAGTGTCTACGTAGCCTCTACAGATACAAAGGAAAGTAAAGATGGTGCCGGCAACAAGGCCCCGACTATACCTCAAAATATGACCACAATATAAACAAAAAGGTACAATACATGACCCCGAAATAAAATGGGGCCCACCGAGTCTGTTGAGAAGAGGATGCAACACTATTTGTGATCAACACTGTCTGCTATGTAACCACCTGCATCCATTTAAAGATGCAGCGCCCCCGACAAAAGGGACGTTAGTACCGTCGAATAGCACTAGTATGTATAGCTAAACACCATCTCAATAGAATGAATAATAATACACGAGGGACAGTCAAGAATTCAATAAGAGCTTCAAATAATATTAAAACATCAAGTTAAGGATCACATAGCATTTTAAGTCATTTCCCATATTATTAGGTTGGATGGTTTTTAGTGCCAAATTGCCACAATACCACTGTGTTCTTACATGCAGTCTGATTTTGGCCCGATCGGCTAAGCCATCTCATTTGAGACATCAACCATATTTACTATTTCACTCACAATACCACTGTGTTATTACATAGAGTTCGATCTCTGCCTGATCGGCTAAGTCATCTTATTCGATACATCATCCATTTCAATCGATCATCTTACTTCATATTCCTTTCCCATATTTTCAACACATTGGCACAAGTAGCTTTAATTATAAAGTCGTTCTTGGCACTTGGCCTTATTTCATAATTCAAGTTCTTTTCCACAATCCAACATTATTATTATCATCCATAACAACACAGTTTTCATTCAAGACTTTTGAGTTCACATATGAGCAATTTAGATTACAAGGCATCTAGACACTTTTCACACAATTTGGCATAACAGTCTTTAATGGAATTTGACGTGAAGTCTAGGCATATTAGCACATATTCTATGTCTTGAACATTTCCTCAGATGACGAGATACTCTGATGAAGGCATGGGAATACATATTACACATACATTTGCAAAGCAAGCACATTTGGGATAGTAATTTTGAGGACGTTCAATTTGGGACTTATGTCGATTGCATGAATACCGTGGGATTCAATTCTAAGAAGAGGGGGTTTAGCCAACATACCTCAATTGAGCCTCTTAAAACTTTAAGATGTTCCGGAATATTAGCAACTTCAATCTATTTTAGCAATATAGCAAAATTAAACCCAAAATTAGGAAAACGATCACAATTCTAGCTCACTTGAGCATTCAATTAAACACTATGTGTGCATTAAGGTTCCATGGCCTTTTCATGAAAGACTTCACCAACCCACACCCCATTCTTTTCTATCTTTAACTCACAACCTCCCCAGATACCTTATGAACACATGCATGTAAAGTAAGCACCCATATCCCCATGAATTACCTTACTAATGGTCCATTCTAGTTACATTTTGAAATTAAGAGTTAGGGTGATAGAATTTACCTCTTAGGAAGAAGACCTAAGTGCCTCTCTTGATAATATTCAAGGTTTTTAAGTGAGAATGGAAGAGAAATTTGGTGAAGATCACTTCCCTCCTCTAGGACCCTCTCACTCACTCTAAAACTATCAGAAAATAAGCTCAAAATGGTCCAAGATAAGTGTTTTAACGGAATAGGGTCGGGTTTAAATACCCCAAAGATGAAGCTCCGGAACAGGTTCTGCGGTCGCATATGCGACCGCATAATGTTTATGCTGTCCACAAAATAACCGCGATATTGGGGTCCAAAACTAGAGAGGAACTGACCAGGTCTGCGGTCACTATGCGGCCCGCAGACCTATTCTGCGGTCTCATAATGCACCACAAAATGTTTTGCGGTCGCATATTGCACCGCCGACCCTCCCTCCGAAAAATCCCAAGGCGGGATGTGCGACAAGAGTGCGGCCCACGAAACGGTTATGCGGTCGCATAATTGGCCGCGAAAATGACATTAAAAATGGTTCAAAAGACTTCTCCACTTTGCGGCCATTTTGCGGTCCGCAGAGTGGTTCTGCGATCGCAGAACGGACCGCAGAAATGCCTACTTCTGCCCAACATTTTCCTTCAACTCCCCAGCATAGTGTTCAATCCAAAAAGTTCGAACTTTCTACTATTATTACCCTATACGCCTACTTCGGCATTGAAGAAGATAGTTGGGGATCCATCAGCCATTGTGCCGGTTGAGACCATTGAGGTTAATGAAGAATTGTCATATGAAGAAATTCCAGTTGCCATTCTTGATAGACAAGTCAGAAGGTTGAGAAATAAAGAAATTGCCTCCGTGAAAGTGTTATGGCGAAACCAGCAGGTTGAAGAGGCCACGTGGGAGACCGAGGGAGAAATGAAGAAGAAGTATCCTTACTTGTTTGAATAGTTGTGTAATCCTTTCTTTTTATGAAAATTGTCGCCTATGAATTTTGTATCACTTGTTCAGTTAATGTAAAGATGTTCCTTTTGATTATATGTTGCTTATGAGGCCACGGTTGGTATTGTTATGAGTTTTATTACGTAGTTGGGTTGTGCATATGTTTGTAAGATGTGTTTCTGGGGATCTCTGACAAGTGGATAGGGCTAGTTACAAAGGAAACTCTGCGAAATTTTTGGAAATTTGGGGATTTAGTTAAATTTGGGGCTACTGGTGTGGGCCATGAAAATCTAAGTTGCATAAAGTGCTAATAGTGGACCTTGATCCTCATTCGAGGATGAATGATCTTAAGTGGGGGAGGATGTAAGGCCCTGCAAAAGTTTTCCTAAAAACCCGGACTCCGTATTGGACTAATGATATTTCGGGTGGTAGCGCAAACTTGTACGCCACCTGGCCAATTCTCTGAATGATTTTGTATGGCCCGACATACCTCGGACTCAATTTCCCCTTTTTCCCAAACCGCATAATACCCTTCATGGGGGAAACCTTCAAGAATACCCAATCATCTTCTTTGAACTCTAAGTCTCTGCGACGGACATCCGAATAGGATTTTTTACGACCTTGGGCAGTTTTCAACCGGTCCTTTATGGTCTTAACCCTCTCCATAGCCTGATGCATGAGGTCTAGCCCTATCAACTCATATTCCCCAATTTCGAACCACCCAATAGGAGATCGACATCTCCTACCATACAATGCCTCAAATGGTGCCATCTGAATACTCACATGAAAGTTGTTGTTATAAGCAAACTCTATGAGTGGCAAATGATCATCCCAGCTACCCTTGAAGTCAAGAACACAAGAACGCAACATGTCCTCAAGCGTCTAAATAGTCCGCTCTGCTTTCCCATCGGTTTGTGGATGGAAGGTTATACTAAGCTTTACCAGAGTACCCAAACCTTGCTGAAATTTATTCCAAAAATTGGATGTGAACTGAGCCCCTCGATCGGAAATGATGGAAACTAGAGTGCCATACAACCTGACTATTTCCTTGATATACAACTGAGCCTACTATTCCGCAGTGTCGGTAGATTTAAGAAGTGAGCTGATTTCGTGAGTCGATCCACAATCACCCAAATTGAGTCAAACTTGCGCGGAGTGCGCTATAATCCTACTACAAAATCCACATTAATAATTTCCCATTTCCACATTGGAATTTCTATGTTTTGTGCCAACCCACCAGGCCGTTGTTGTTCGGCCTTCACTTGCTGACAATTTGGACACCTTGCCACAAAGTCCGCCACATTCCTTTCATGTCATTCCAACAATAGATTTCCTTGAGATCATGATACATCTTTGTAGAGCATGGATGCACAGAATACCTGGAAGCGCGAGTCTCGGTCATGATTCTTTCCCGGAGACCATCTACGTTCGGAACACATAGCCACCCTTTGTACCTTAGTGTACCATCATCCATGCCAAGAGTAAAATATATAGTTTTATGTTTTTGAATCCCCTAATTCAGTTGTACCAAAAATGGATCGTCGTATTGCTTCTCTTTGACTTCCATAACAAATGATGATTCAACCTTATTTTGCACAATTACCTTTCCTTCACTAGAGTCCGCAAGACAAACTCCCAAACTGCCTAGCTGATGAACCTCCCTGGCCAACGGCCTTTGACCTACCTCTAAGTGAGCCAAACTATCCATAGACTTCTGGCTCAGAGCATCTGCCACAACATTGGCTTTCCTCGGGTGATATAGAATATCGATGTCGTAATCCTTGAGTAACTCAAGCCATTTTCTCTGCCTCAGATTCAGATCCTTTTGTTTGAAAATATATTGAAGACTCTTGTGGTCCGTGAATACATCCACATGGACTCCATACAAATAATGACGCCAAATTTTCAATGCAAAAACCACCGCCACAAGTTCTAAGTCATGAATTGGATAGTTCTTTCCATGATTCTTGAGTTGCCTAGAAGCATAAGCTATAACCTTGCCGTGTTGCATTAATAACATCCAAGCCCAATTCTTGAAGCATCACAATATACCACAAATCCATTTGTACCCTCTGGCAGGGTCAACACCGACACCATAGTCAATTTTGATTTTAACTCCTGGAAGCTCCTTTCACAAGCATCAGACCATTGGAACTTAACCGCTTTCTGAGTCAATTTATTCAACGAATCCTCCACAAATTTCCTATAATACCCTACTAAGCCTAAAAGGTTGTGAATCTCGGTTGGCGTTGTAGGTTTAGGCCAATTATTTACTGATGAAATCTTTTGAGGATCATCCTTAATTCCTTCTCTAGAGACAACATGACCCAAGAATATGACAGATTCGAGCCAAAATTCACACTTTGAAAACTTCGCATACAATTTTTGCTAATGAAGAGTGTGTAAAACTGCCCTGAGATGATCAGCATGGTCTTCTCGACCTCGTGAATACATAAGAACATCGTCAATGAATACTATCACATAGGAGTTGAGGAAAGGCTTGCAAACCCGATTTATAAGATCCATAAAAGCTGCCGGGGCATTTGTTTAGCTCAAAAGACATTACCAAAAATTCAAAGTGCCCATACCGGGTTCTGAAAGCTGTTTTCAGAATATCCTGCTCCCTGATCTTCAATTGGTGGTACCCGGATTGTAAATCAATTTTGGAGAAGTACCTAGCACCATGTAACTGATCAAACAAATTATCTATTCGTGGTAACAGGTACATATTTTTTATTTTGTTGAGCTGCCGGTAGTCAATACACATCCTCAGCGATCCATCTTTCTTCCTTACAATGAGAACCGGTGCACCCCATGGTGACACACTCTGTCGGATAAAACCCTTCTCTAACAAATCTTTCAATTGCTCTTTTAGCTCCTTCAACTCTGCTGGTGCCATCCTGTAGGGCGGAATAGATATAGGTTGCGTGCCTGGCATCACATAATCAATCTTCCTGTCTGGCGGAATCCCAGAGGGGCTCATCAGGAAAGACCTCTGAAAATTCATTTACAACTGGCACAAATTCGAGTGTAGGTGCCTCAGTAGTGGTGTCCGTAACTCGGACGAAGAGATAAATACACCCCTTGTTAATTATCTTTATGGCCTAAAGGTAAGAAATAAACCTACCATTTGGCATCACATTATCCTCCTTCCACTCAACAACTGGCTCATTTGGAAATTCAAACCTCACAGTTCTAGTTCGGCAGTTGAGCTTAGGAAAACATGAATAAAGCCAATCCATCCCCATAATTACATCAAAATCAACCATTCCTAATTCAATGAGATTGTCCATGGTGTCCCGACCACGTACCATGACAACACAACCCCTATACACCCTTGCGGCCACAATAGACTTGCCAACCGGAGTAGATACAGAGAACGGCTCATGAAGATATTCCGGTTCTATCCCAAATTCCATAACAACATAAGGGGTAACATATGACAAGGTGGAACCGGGATCAATAAGAGCATATACATCATGAGATTGGACAATAATATACCTGTGACAACATCTGGAGAAGCCTCTGCACTCTGGCAACCACTCATAGCATAGAAATGGTTGGGACTTGCTGAACTCTGCGCACCACCCCTAGCTGCACCACGCCCTACTGGTGCTGGAGAGCCTCGAGCTGGAGGGGATGCTGAAGATTTAGCAGCTGCGGAACTAGATGGATGTGTTGTACCCCTGCCGCACCCTGGCGGGATGAACGACACTCCCTCTGAATATGACCCCTCATTTCGCACCCGTAACATACTGGCATGTCCTGGTAGCAAATCCCCATATGCATCCTCCCACACTTGGGGCATGGGGGCCTCCGATGCTGCTAGAATCTCTCTCCTGATCGGCCCTGATGGTGGGACCCCCTGCTGCCCTGATTGGACTTGAAGGGACTCCCATGCTGCTGACTGTGCCCCGCTGGCGGTGCACTGGCTGAAGACTGAGCGTAAAACTGGGATGGCCTTGATGACCCTTCCCCAAAATCTGATCTCCCACCACCAAATGAATCCCCAGGGTTGCCCGCGGATCGGGCCTTACTGCTACCCTCTCGCTCCATCCTGTTCTTTAACTTTCAGGACTCTATATCTTGAGCAAACACCACTATCTTACCATAGTTCATATCAGAATTTAAGGCAGATGTGGCAACCTTATTAATAACCAAAGGGCTAAGGCCCTACACAAATCGACGCACTCTGGCCTCCATGTTGGGCATCACATGAATAGCATATTTCGACAGGCGCGCAAACTCAATGTGATACTCCCACACACTCTTACTCCCTTGCTTAAGATTCTCAAACTCTGCGGCACGGGCTGCCCTAGTGTCGGTATGGAAGAAATGGTCTATAAAGGCATCAGCAAACTCACTCCACTTCGTTGGAGGGCTCCCCTCCTCCCGAGAGTCCTCCCACAGCTCAAACCAAGAATATGCCACCCGTTTCAGGCGGTAGGCTGCCAACTCCACTCCCTCTATCTCAGTAGCGCGCATAACCCGGAGAGTATTATGCATATCATCAATGAAGTCCTGTGGGTCCTCATCGGGATTAGCACCCGTGAACATCGGAGGATCCAACTGTAGAAACTTATTTACCCTAGAACTAGTGGAATCCCCTGGTTGGCTAGAAGAGGTGGGTGCAACATTCGACCTTTGGACTGAGAAACCACTATCTGAGTCAACATTTGAATAGCTCCCCTAAGATCCCCATCAGAAATACCAGAACCGGAAGCTGGGGCTGGAAGTGGAATCGGAATATCAGGTGGAGGAACCGTCGCACCCTCAGTAGGTGTAGGGACTAGTGTGGCCTGGTCAGGTATAGTGGAATTAGGCAGTGAAGTAGTCGGGGATTATCCTCACCCCTCGGGTATTCACCCGCATCATCAAATAGAGGATCAACTGCCACTCCTGAAGCAGTATTGGCTCCTTGGCCAGTTTTTGCTCTCTTCTTAGGTGCCATGTACTTAAAGTTAAAGGAATGCACGAGTTAGAGGAGGAAAAATTGCACAATTAGTTTCATCACATGATCCAGAATATCAAAGAAGGGTATTGTTCCTAAATGTCCAAATAGCCTTCAACTTATAGATGTGGTCGACAACACACCGATAAGATGGACTCTACCAGACACAGCTCCGAGACAACTTAGGACACTTTAAAACCTTAGGCTATGATACCAAGTTTGTCACGCCCCAAAATCGAGGAGCGCCGGTCGAGCAAGCCTGCTAGACACTTTCTACTCTATTCGCTTATTATAAGAGAAGGCATGTTTTTATTAGCTAAACAGTAGAAGGGCCATATATATGGACATTACTAAACCATTTCATTCATTGTTTTTTGCCACTTCCCTGTTAAGTTTCAAAATACATACATTTTGTGATTTAGTGGAATAAAAATCCAAAATACAACATAATTCGTTTGACCTTTCTAGTACCCATATACAACCCACATAGTGTCTACGGAGCCTCTACAGATACAAAGAAAGTAAAGATGGTGCCGGCAACAAGGCCCCGTCTATACTTCAAAATGTGACCACAATATAAACAAAAAGGTACAATACATGACCCCGGAATGAAATGGGGCTCACCGAGTCCGCTGAGAATAGGATGTAACACTATATGTGATCAACACTGTCTGCTATGTAACCACCTGCATCCATTTAAAGATGCAGCGCCCCCGACAAAAGGGACGTTAGTACCGTCGAAAAGCACTAGTATGTATAGCTAAACACCATCTCAATATAATGAATAATAATACAAGAGTGATAGTCAAGAATTCAATAAGAGCTTCAAATAATATAAAAACAACAAGTTAAGGATCACATAGCGTTTTAAGTAAATTCCCATATTATTAGGTTGGATGGTTTTTACTGCCAATTGCAACAATCCACAATACCACCGTGTTCTTACACGGAATCTAATATCGGCCCGATCGGCTAAGCCATATCATTTGAGGTATCAACTATATTTACTATTTCACTCACAATACCATCGTGTTGTTACACGGAGTCCGATCTCGGCCCGATCGGCTAAGCCATCTCATTCGAGACATCATCCATTTCAATCGATCATCTTACTTCATATTCCTTTCCCATCTTTTCAACACATTGGCACAAGTGACTTTAATTATAAAGTCGTTCTTGGCACTTGGCCTTATTTAATAATTCAAGTTCTTTTCCAAAATCCAACATTATTATTATCATCCATAACAACACAGCTTTCATTCAAGACTCTTGAGTTCACATATGAGCAATTTAGATTACAAGGCACCTAGAGGCTTTTCACACAATTTGGCATAACAGTCTTTAATCGAATTTGACGTGAAGTATAGGCATATTAGCACATATTCTAAGTCTTGAACATTTTCTCAGATGACGAGATACTATGATGAAGGCATGGGAATACATATTACACATACATTTACAAAGCAAGCACATTTGGGATAGCAATTTTGAGGACGTTCAATTTGGGACTTACGTCAATTGCATGAATACCTCAATTGAGCCTCTTAAAACTCTAAGATGATTCGTAATATTAGCAACTTCAATCTATTTTAGCAATATAGCAAAATTGAACACAAAATTAGGAAAATGATCATAATTCTAGCTCACTTGAGCATTCTATCAAACAATGTGTGCGCATTAAGGTTCCATGACCCTTTCATGAAAGACTTCACTAACCCACACCCCATTCTTTTCTATCTTTAACTCACAACTTCCCCACATACCTTAGGAACACATGCATGCAAAGTAAGCACCCCCATCCCCATGAATTACCTTACTAATGGTCCATTCTAGTTACATTTTGAAATTAAGAGTTTGGGTGATTGAATTTACCTCTTAGGAAGAAGACCTAGGTGCCTCTCTTGATAATCTTCAAGGTTTTAAGTGAGAATGGAAGAGCAATTTGGTGAAGATCATTTCCTCCTTCTAGGACCCTCTCTCTCACTCCAAAAATATTAGAAAATAACCTCAAAATGGTCCAAGATAGGTGTTTTAACGGAATAGGGTCGGGTTTAAAACCCCCAAAAATGAAGCTCTGGAACAGGTATGCGACCGCATAATGGTTATGCGGTCCGCGAAATGACCGCAAAATTGGGGTCCAAAACTGGAGAGAAACTGACCAGGTCTGCGGTCACAATGCGGCTCACAGACCTGTTCTGCGATCGCATAATGCACCGCAGAACGGTTCTGTGGTCGCATAGTGCACCGCAGAACCTCCCTCCGAAAAAGCCCAAGGCGGGATGTGCGACAAGAGTGCGGCCCACGAAACGATTATGCGGTCGCATAATTGGCCGCGAAAATGACATTAAAAATGGCCCAAAAGACTGCTCCACTCTTTGGACATTATGCGGTCCGTAGCGTGGTTCTGCGGCTGCAGAACGGACCGCAGAAATGCCTACTTCTGCCCAACATTTTCCTTCAACTCCCCAACGCACTGTTCAATCCAAAAGGTCCGAACTTTCTACTATTATTACCCTCTACACCTACTTCGGCATCACAGAGTCCGAGTTTTTAGGAAATAATTTATGGGGCCTTATAGGCGGGGCGCTAGTGCAAAATTCCCGCAAAGTGTAAAAATCAGCTCTCTGAATTTTTTCACTAATGCCCTGCATGGCGCGTCGCCCCATGCGGCCCCCCCGTGTATTTTTTACAGAGTAAATATACTATTTCAGCTAGGAAAAAGTGATTTTATCTGGGCCCGACTCTACTTGGTATAAATACATGGGAAAATGTTATTTTCTGGAAGAGTGGGCGAAGCAAAAGCACAGGGAGTTCATTATTCAATCCTCACTCGAGACACGAGTTTGGATCATTTTATATTTTTCTTTACTTTAAACATATTTGTTATGAATTACTCCATATCTATGAAGTCGTTCCCTTTAGGGTTTGATGGATTTGGTGTATTGATATTTGTTTGTGGATTATAACTCTAGTTTTTATGTATTGAATCGTTTTGGATGATTTAATTGTTGCATCTATATTCACATGTTCATGTAATCGAGAGAGGCATAACTTGTGATATCTTTGCATTATCTTGTTGGTTGAGTTCATTAATTCTTCTTAGTAATCGAAAGAGGCTAGTTGAATTGTTGATTAAACCTAGTTAGGAGGATAATCGAGAGAGGTTCTCCTAAAGACCAATCCACTACGCATTCTTGCATATCTTCACTAATAATCGAGAGAGGAGTTTCTACTAAACGTTTGAACTAATAATTGAGTGAATTCGAGAGACTCACTTAAACATTAGAAGTGAATTATTTAGAGTTAGATCCCAAACAATTATCTTGCACCTAACCAATCAACCCCTATTTTCACCCATTGATAACTTCCTTGCTTACCTTTGTTTCGATTATCATTAGTCAATAACCTTAGATTCTTAGTAAATTTTAGTTATTAATCACATAAACCTAAATTGTTGATCATCTTGGATAGCAATCTAGCTACAAACTATGATAATATTGTTTAACTTCAATCCTCGTGGATACGATATTATATTATACTATATTCGACTAGCGAGCATATTTAAGTGTGTGTTTTGCGCTCGTCAAATTTTGGCGTCGTTGCCGAGGATTGGCAATTAATAGTGTTTGAAATAGTTTTTTGGTGCTAAATCAAGAATTAGGTTTTAGTTTTTTTAAAAAAATTATTTTCTCTTCCCTTTTTTATTTTATTTTCTTTATTAACTAACTTCTTTTCAAGATTTGTTTTGTAGTACCTAACAAGTTGGAGAAGATACTGTAGAATTTGAACTCTAAATGATGTGAAGATGGAGTACAACCAGCCTAAGAAAATGGTTGAAGAGTTAGCAGTTGAGCATTATCAGTGGTCTGCCATGTGTTTTAAATGCGGTGGAAATTATCTATGGGTTGACTGTCAAGCATGTATATATTCTTCCTATGGTTCGTATTTTGAGCAGTCTCACTCTGTTTCTAGTTCGTACATGTATGAGGATTCATATGGGCAGAATTCTGACTCTGGTTGGGATGAATACCCTTATTATGACTGGAATGAAAGCAAAGTGAGACAACCACCTCAAGAGGAGAATGGTAGTTTAGAAGAGCTTATATATAAGTTCATGAATAGTGTTGAAAAACGATTTACACAAAATCAAGAAGGAATTATACAAAATGATGAAGCTATTAAGAACCTAACAACGCGAGTGAGTCAATTAGTAAGTTTACTTTCAGAAATCTCATTGCATTGTGATAGTGAATATATGAAGGAGATACTTTGTGAGAACGAGCCTACTCAAGAGGATGAGCATCCTCAAAGAGAGCTTTCCACTACTCAAGAGGACTCTGATTCAACTGAGATGATTGAAAATAAGGTTGTGGTTGAGTGTGCAACAATGAAAAAAGAGTTCAAACCCCCATCCACCTTTCCACATTTGCAACCTTTAGTAGAAGAGAATGAGAAACAAATGGTCTTGGATATACCAGAGGAATATTCACTTGACCTTTCTTCTGTGCTTTCTTATTCTAACCTTGATCATGTGAATTTTATTTTTGGGATTTACAGGAATATGTATGGATTGATCCTGTGAAAGAATGCAGAAACAAGCTAAGGATCATCATCAACGAGCAATTCACTGCTCAAGATGAGGACAAGAAAGAAAGAAAAAAGCGGGTCTTGCAGGTATCCTCAGAAGAATTGGGCTTAATGAGCTCCACAAAATATTCCAAGGAGCGAAAACGAGGAATGAATTTAGAATTAGGGGTGTTCATAAGTTCTCGAAAAAAGAAGAAAGCTTAGGAAAGTTTTCTTTACCTTATACTTTTTAATTGTGTGTCATGGGGACATGCCATAACTTAAAGTGTAGGGTGGGGGATATGATATTTTTATGTATGTATATTAGTTTTAGTTTTCTTTTGTTAGTTGTAGTAGTTAGAGATAGAAAATAATTGAAAAAAACATAAAAATTGAAAAAAATTCGATTTTTTCCGATGATGGATATCATTCGACGGGTTTCTTGAGGGATTAAATTCGAAAGAAAAAAGACAAAAAGATTTTCTTTTGTTAGGTAGTGTATTAATTCCCCTTGGTTTTTCTTTGTATCGCGGTTCTTTTTCAAGGGTTTTATTTGGACCGGGTGTAGTTAGTTTTTTTTAGGAATAGTGAAGTTTTGTGCCGTGTATTAAATGTAGATGACTTTTCTTGACGTTGTTGTGCCTTGAGAGTAATGAGTGCCTTATTTGTGATGCCTAGGCTCAATTCTTGACTCTTAAATAAGTACCTTAAATTGTATGATCTTAACTTTACTCAACTACTTTGACTAGAGTGTCTTGATAGTCCGATCCTGAGTGAGTTATGTGACATGTGTGTGTGAGGTTTTGTGTTATTCTGTGTATTGCATGTGATGTCTAGAACTTGCCCCATGTGTTTTCAAAGTGAAATGGTAGTTTTGTCCTATCTTGGAAGTGAAATAGGCATTTCTTTGTTGAGCCAGTTATATGCTATTACCCACCTAATTGTTATGTATCTTAGTTAACCCTATTGAGCCTGTAAGCATGTTTCTTTGGCAACCATATTACAAGTCCTACCCATTTGTTCGAATTGACCATCTATTTGAACTTTTTACCTTTCGTAAGCACTTTAATTTGTTATGAACTTTGCAAAAGTTGAAGTGAGGGGTGGTTGGTTTGGCTTTTAAGTGGAACTATTAAAATAAGGAGAAAGGTGCAGTGTTTAAAAAAAAGAAGTAAGAGCCACTTGAATTGAAAAAGAATGGGGGAAAAATATATTTGTATGATTGTGAAAAAAATATTCCTTGATAGTGGTAACTCTTGATATACTTGTGCTTAAAGAAGTTGGGAGTTACCGTATATTGATGTGAAGGTGGAGTTATGGTTTGACATAAGTGTGGGGTTTTACAGTAAATTATAAGTATTAAAGTACTTAGGGAGGTGTAGTCACTCTTATATCTAAATATATCATACCCATCCCGCAGTTTACATTACAACCAAATGAAGTCCTACTTGATCCTTAACTGAATGAGCTCAATTAATAGAGTAGTACACTACGGGCAAGCTTGTGGTACGTATTTTGTGGCATTTGAACGTTGTTTCTGAGAGTGAGTGAATTTTTTCTATCTTGAGCTCCTAATTGTTCTTAATTTCTATCGTGTGTGGAACTACTCTATATTGTTATGTGAGGGCACTTGATTCACGAAGGAAAGGTAATGTCGTTGACCTCTGTGTTAGAGTTAGTGAGCGGGTTATAAATAATGCGTGGTGCTTGTGAGCCAAATGTTGAGGCTAGGATGTTACAGTATTGTACTTAATCTGTTTTAAATATTCTTGGTGTGATGAGTTATGAGAGTTATTGAAAAAAGGTCGTCTTCTATGTGAAGTGTAGTTTGAATGCTCGAGGGTGAGCAATGATTTAAGTGTGGGGTGTTGATGGTAGGCTATAATCTTGTACTTTAGTCGCTTATTGCACTCTAATTCACTGCACTTTACTTGTTTTGAGCTTTAATTGGTAGTGTTTTGCACTTATTGTGTGTTTTATGCCTTGTAGGAGTGATTCTGAGCTTTATAGATGTTATGGAATGAATTTGAGCAATTTGGAGCTTTGAAGTCTGAGTAAAAGCCCAAGGGATTAAGTTGGGATCGTGTTCGGGGGTCGAGGACCAAGTCTGGACGTCAAAAATCAAAGTTTGATCCGTACTCTTAGAAAATTGTACTACCGTCCCGCGCCGTGCATAGCGGGGCACATGACTCTAGTGCAAAATTAGCTCTCTCGATTTTCCCACTAATGCCCCGCATGGCACGTTGACCCATGCGGCGTGCCTGTATATTTTTTACAGAGTAAATATCCTATTTCGGCTAGGAAAAAGTGATTTTGTCTGGGGCCGACTCTACTTGGTATAAATACATGGAAAAATATTATTTTCTAAAATTTTGACACATCTAAGACCTAAGGAGGGTAAGGAGGAGGTGGAGAAGCAAAATCACAAGGAATTAATCATTCAATCCTCACTCAAGACATGAGTTTGGATCGTTTTATGTTTTTCTTTACTTTAAACATATTTGTGATGAAGTACTCCATATTTATGGAGTAGTTCCCTTTAGGGTTTGATGGATTTGGTGTATTGATATTTGTTTGTGGATTATAACTCTGGTTTTTATGTATTGAATCGTTTTGGGTGATTTAATTGTTGCATCTATATTCACATGTTCATGTAATCGAGAGAGGAATAACTTGTGATATTTTTGCATTATCTTGTTGGTTGAGTTCATAAATTCTTCTTAGTAATCGAAAGCGGCTAGTTAAATTGTTGATTAAACCTAGTTAGGAGGATAATCGAAAGAGGTTCTCCTAAAGACCAATCCACTACGAATTCTTACATATCTTCACCGAGCTTAACTTAGTTCATCTTGTGAGGTTGAGACTTAATCGAGAGAGTAGTTTCTACTAAACGTTTGAACTAATAATTGAGTGAATTTGAGAGACTCACTTAAACATTAGAAGTGAATTATCAAGAGGTAGATCCCAAACAATTATCTTGCACCTATCCAATCAACCCCTATTTTCACCCATTGATAACTTCCTTGCTTACCTTTGTTTCGATTGTCATTAGTCAATAACCTTAGATTCTTAGTAAATTTTAGTTATTAATCACATAAACCTAAATTGTTGATCATCTTGGATAGCGATCTAGCTACAAAATACGATAATAATATTTAACTCCAATCCATGTGGATACGATATTATATTATACTATATTCGACTAGCGAGCATATTTAAGTGTGTGTTTTACGCTCGTTAGTATCGAAGTGAGGGCCGAGATTTCTCGAGACGCTGGTTCCGTCCAATCCGGTGCTATAGATATTTCGGGATCGCCCTAGTTCATAGAGTCTATGTTTGATGAAGCCCGAGCAACGAAGGAAAGATCCAATAAAGGGGTTCAGGGAGTGGACGATCACCTTCGTTGCTTTTTTGATGGGGTGGACTCAACCGCCCTGGAAGACTTTACCCGTTTGGGAGACTTAAAGGTGCCGAGGAAAAGCCCACCTTCAGAGGTTGGCGGGTCGAGCGTGTGCCCGAGGTTGATCAATCTGTTCCCCGCTCCGAGCACGGATCCTGGTCGGAAGCGACATGTTGTTATCACCATTTTGAAGGATGCCCGGATTCTTTCCGCCCCCGTAGGGATAGCTAGTTACCTCTGGTGCCTGTTAACCAAAGAAGACTAGGCAAAAATAAATGAGGTAGATGCGACATGCCTATTCAACGAAGCACAATATGCGCTGAACCAGGTAAGGTGTTACCACACTTTTTAATTTTTCAACTTTAGTTCTTGATGATTCTAATATCTCTTCTCATATTTGCAGGCCTGGGTGCTCCAACATAAAACCTCCCTCTGGTACCGGGATGAACTTAGCCAACTCAAGGCTGAAGTCAAAGAGCTTGCTGAGAAGAGAGGCATGTATAAGCTTCTCACCGAGCAACGTGAAAGAGAAGTCAAGAGCCTTCGAGCCGAGTTGGACGCGGCTCAGAAAGAACATGCTGACCTGGTGGAACAGGTAAAAATCTTTGAAGTTAGTGATGACGAGCTAGGCACGGTGTCTAATGGTTAGAATTCGCAGGTCCAGCAGAAGGTTGATCGGGTCGACCAGCTCCGAGCCGAAATGGGCGATGTCAAGGCCATGGCTGAAGAGTGGAAGGGAAAGATGGACTGATTGGCTTCAGAAAAGGAGACTCCTCGGGAGAAGCTGACCTCGAAAAAGTCCCAACTTCGAGCGGTGAAGGAGAAAGCTAAAGCCCAGTCCCAAAAAATCAAAGACCTCCAGTCTCAATTGGGCTCAGTCGTTGTCGAGCGGGATACCCTTACCAAGGAGCTTGACGCAGCCAAGTCAGCGGCGGAAATAACCAGGGCTGACGCTTAAGAGATGGTGGCCCAGTACAAAGTTGATGTTGAGGTAGCCCAGGACCGCCTGAAGGCCATTGTCAAATATGTGAAGTGGCAGTCTCGAAGGGAGGCCCTCGAAGAAGTTCATACCCGGGGATTCGATTTATCGGCCGAGATAAAAATTCTAAGAGGCTCGAGGCCGAGGCTAAGAAGTTGGTGTACCCCGAGGATGAGGAAGACTCTGAGGGTTAAAGAAGATCCGAGGACGGTGAAGACCTCGATGGCCTCGGTGATGAGGCGGTCTCCCTTCGATTGCAAAGGTCTCGAATGCCTTAGCACGCAATAATAAGGTCTTGTTCGAAAGTTTGAACAAGACTCATTTTTTATGTAATTTTGGTTAAGACTCGCGGGGGCTTGTCATGATTTGAAGCATTCCCAGTAGTGCTTACTTAGATTCTTTTAGGTTATAATTTTGTCGAGGGTAGCCTTTGAACCGGTTTAGAAATTTTGAAGGCCTTATTTTTTAGTTACGAATCTCGGACGGCCTTAGCCTTTTAAGTTCGGGTGTTGCCCAATGAGCTTATTACCCCGGGATTCGATAGCCCGAGCCATCCGAGCTTTCCTTGGACGATAGTTCCCGAGTGAGGGTGATCTCTTAGATCTGGATAGGGGTGGCCCTTGAGCTCGATGTCTTTAAGGGACAGAAATGTAGTTGTTATTTTTTAAAAGAAAAATATTTATCTGCAAGGTAGAAACTTTCTTTCATTTATGTGCAGAACATACAAGGTTGTAAATGTGTACAAGCTTCGTGCTATTTCTTGAGTGGTCTATGTGGGCACGGTTCATTTGACCTTTTGGCCCTTATAATAAATCCTATCCACCGAGCCCAGATTGTTTGAGCATAAAGTTTCTTTCCTTGCTAAAATCCTTATCCGAGGGTGATGGCCACAGTATTCGAGGCCAATTATAGAGAAGACTCGGATACTGTCGATGTAATCCTTGACTGTGGTCCATAGTCGGTCTTCAATTATAAGTTAGCATGATCCATTGTTGCCTCGTTAAAAACCTTGTTGGAAAACCCATTTGGGACAAAACCGATTCAAGAAAAAAAGAGTACAACGCGTGCTTTCAGGCCTAAAGGTTGAATCATTCCTTGACTATTACCTGTAAGTGTTAGTCCAATTTGTAATGTATGTAAAGAAAAGAAATAAATGGGGTCATACCTTAGCAGTAGTATCGTTTCAAGTGGGTTACGCTCCAGTTGTTCGGTAGCCGTTCACCGTTCATTACGTCGTGTTTGTATGATCCTTTGTCCGTGATCTCGATAATTCAATATGGACCTTCCCAATTCGGTCCCAGCTTCCCTTCATTTTGGTTCCGGGTATTTAGTATCACCTTCCTTAACACCAAGTCCCCGACATTGAAATATTGAAGGTTGGCTCTTCGATTGTAATACCTCTCGATCCGTTATTTTTGGGCGGCCAACCGGATGAGGGTGGCCTCGCGCCTTTTGTCTAAAAGTTCCAGGCTCGTACTCATGGCCTCGCCGTTTGACCCTTCAGTTGCATATCGGAACATGAGACTCGGTTCTCCTACTTCGACCGGTATTAAGGCTTCAGCACCGTAGACCAACGAAAACGGGGTGGCCCCAGTGCTGGATTTTGAAGTCGTATGTTATGCCCACAGGACTTCAGACAAAATTTCTTTCCATTTTCCTTTGTCGTCGATCAACCTCTTTTTGAGGTTTAGGAGTATGGTTTTGTTTGTGGACTCCGCTTGCCCATTCCTACTAGGGTGATAGGGTATTGATAATATACGTTTGATCTTATGGTCCTCGAAAAATTTGCTCACTTTGCTGCCGATGAACTGCTTCCCATTGTCGCACACGATCTCAGCCGACATTTCGAACCGGCATATTTTGTGGTCCCAAATGAAATCAATAACTTCCTTTTCACTGACCTTCTCAAATGCTTAGGCTTCCACTCATTTAGAAAAATAGTCAGTCATAAATAATATAGATTGAGCCTTACTAGGTGCCCATGGCAGAGGGCCGACGATGTCCATTCCCCATTTCATGAAAGGCCAGGGTGATAAGACCGAATGCAGCAGCTCCCTGGGCTGAAGAATCATCGGAGCATGCCTCTGACATCCGTCGCATTTTCGCACGAACTCCTTTGCATCTTTTTCCATGTCGTTCCAGTAGTAACCGACTTTGATTACCTTCCGAACCAACGATTCAGCGCCCGAATTATTTCCGCAGGTGCCTTCATGGACTTCCCTTAAAACATAATTGGTGTCTCCCGGTCCTAGACATATGGCGAGCGGGCCATCGAATGTTCTCCTAAATAGGGTACCGTCTTCGGACAAGCTGAACCGGGCCACCTTTGTATGCAGAGCTCTTAATTCTTTAGGATCCGAGGGCAGTTTTCAAGTCTTTAGGTAATCTATATTTTTTTTTCTACAGTCCCAAGTTAAGCTTGTCGAATTTATCTTAGCGTGGCCTTCTTCCACTACCGATTTCATGAGTTGTGTGACGTTTCCCGAGTTGAATTCATCGTCGTCGACAGACAATCCTAAGTTTAGGATCCGAGAGCATCAACCTCGTTATTTTGATCCCGAGGTACATGTTGCAAAGTCCATTCCTTGAACCGATGTAACGTCACATGTAGCCTATCCATGTACCTTCGCATCTGTTCTTCTTTGACTTCGAACGCTCCATTGATCTGGTTCACCGCGAGGAGGGAATCGTACTTAGCTTCGATCACCTCGGCCCCTAGGCTTTAAGCCAGTTCAAGACCTGCAATCATGGCCTCATACTCGGCCTCGTTGTTAGTCTATATTATAGTTCTAATAGATTGCCTAACCACATTACCCGTCGGTGGATTCAACATGATGACAAGCCCTGACCTTTTTGCATTTGAGGCACCGTCCGTAAAGAGGGTTTAGATTCCAGAGAAGGTCCTCGAGTTCAACAACAACTCCTTCACGGCCTCAGGAATTAGGGCCGGCGTGAAGTCAGCCATAAAGTACGCCAAAATTTGAGATTTTATGGCAGTTCGGTGTCGATATTCGATATCATACCCGCTGATTTCCATGGCCCATTTGGCCAATCATCCCTAGAGTTCGGGTTTATGCATTATGTTCCTCAATGGGTAAGTAGTCACGACACATATGCAATGGCATAATATGGTTTTAACTTCCTAGAGGCGCTTAGCAAAGCGACTGCCAATTTTCCAGGTAAGGATACCTAGTTTCGGCCTCGCCTAGAGTCCTGCTAACATAGTAGATAGGAAATTGTGTACCTTCCACTTCCCATACTAGGACTCCACTTACCGCTATCTCGGATACCGCCAGGTACAGGTACAACTGTTCATCTGCCTTCGGAGTATGGAGCAAAGGCGAGATCGAAAGGTATCACTTGAGTTCTTCCAAGGCTTGTTGATACTCCACGGTCCACGAGAAATTATTCTTCTTTTTCAATAATGAGAAGAACCGATGGCTCTTGTCGGAGGACCTTGAGATGAATCAGTCTAACGCGACTATGCGCCCGATTAACCTTTGAACGGCCTTGACATTGTCCACCATGGTAATGTCTTCTATGGCCTTGATTTTATCGGGGTTTATCTCAATTCCCCGGTTAGACACCATGAACCCGAGAAATTTCCCGGACCCAACTCCGAATACGTATTTCTCCAGGTTCAGCTTCATATTGTATTTCTTTAGTATGTCGAAGGTTTTCTGCAAATGTTTCAAATGGTCCTTTACTCGTAGGGACTTAACTAACATATCGTCAATGTAAACCTCCATTGATTTTCCTATTTGTTCTTCGAACATCCGACTTACTAGGCATTGGTAAGTATCATCAGCGTCTTTTATTCCGAATGGAATTATGTTATAGCAGTAAGTGTCGTACTTAGTGATGAAGGACGTTTTTCCTAGTCACTCGGGTCCATCCGAATTTGATTGTACCCGGAGTAGGCATCGAGAAAGCTGAGGATCTCGTGGACGGCTGTCGCATCGATCATGCGATTGATGTTTGGCTGAGGGAAAGAGTCCTTGGGGTATGCCTTATTCAAGTCTTTGTAATATACAGACATTCTTAATTTATTCCTCTTATTAGGGACTACCACTACGTTTGCTAACCAATCTGGATACTTAACCTCCCGGATGGACCCTATTTTAAGGAGTTTAAATACCTCATCTTTGATGAATGTGTGCTTAACTTCAGACTAGGGCCTCATTTTCTGTCTGACCGGGCGGAACTTCGGGTCCAGGCTCAGCTTATGAGTAGTTATCTCTGGCGGAATCCCTGTCATGTCGAGGTAGGACCAAGCGAAACAATATATGTTAGCTATAAAGAACTTAATGAGTTTTTTCCTAAGCTCGGGACATAACCCCGTGCCCAATTATACCTTACGATCGGGTAGATACTATATCAATAAGACTTTCTCCAGTTCTTTGATCGTTGATTTGGTGACGTCGGAATCATCGGGGGCTATGAAAGACCTGGTAACTCCGTAGTCATCGTCCTCACTCGTCCCCTGCTTCTCCGGTTAGGGTGGGGCTGGTGTTGGTAATTGCTATTTGGTTTCTCCCTTGGTGACTGAACCCAGATCCTTTGGTGTTGAAAGTGAGGATATCGGGTCCACCTCGTCGATCGCGACCATCTTCTTTGCGGCCGGTTGTTCTCCGTAAATTATTTTAATCCCTCCCGGCATTGGGAATTTCAACACCTGGTGCAACGTTAAGGCCACTGCCCTCATTTTGTGAAACCATGGCCTCCCGAACAGAGCATTGTACCTCATATCTCATACGCTCACGTAAAAGTTTGTTTCTTGAATGGTTCCGGCGGTGTTCACCGATAATGTTATCTCTCTTTTAGTGGTCTCGCATGCCATGTTGAATCTGTTTAGAACTCGGACTGCCGGCACGATTTGATCTTGTAGACCTAGTTGCTCCACGACCCTCGATATGATGATATTGGCCGAGCTACCTGGATCAATTAACACACACTTAACTCGATATTTATTTATGAGTATAGATATTACCAGTGCATCATTGTGGGGATAGATGATGCCTTCAGCGTCCTCGTCGTTGAAAGATAAGGTTCCTTCTAGCACGTAATCTCGAGTCCGTTTTCCCTTGAGATGGATACTTTGGTGCGTTTTAACATCGGTTCCTGGGGGACGTCAACCCCATCGATGATTATGTTGATGGCGTGCTAAGGTTCCTGCCGCTCGATCTGCTTACTAGAGTACCTGTTTCTTAAATGGTTTTTGGCTCGATCGCTTTGAAATTCTCGGAGATGTCCGTTGTTGAATAACCGGGCTACTACCCTCTCTCATTGTCGGCAGTCTTCCGTCCTGTGACCATGAGTGCCATGATATTTACACATCAGGTTGGCGTCCCTTTGGGCTGGATCAGATTGTAGAGGTCGAGGACACTTGGTGTCTTTGATGTGTCTGATGGCATATATGATGGCAGCAACATTGACGTTGAAGTTATACTCTGATAGCCTCGCGCTTTATTGGGCCCGACGGGCCTGTCAAAACTGCTTTTACTCACGATTCCCCGGTTATTTTGACCTCGATCATTTATTCTTTCGTTTCTGACGGGGTTCCGCTCGGATACATTACCTCTCCGGTATCCATTGTATGGTTGATACTGATCCTTATTCGATCTTGGTTCACGATCAATGTCTCTATTGGATATGTCAATAGTTCTGACGGGATAAACGGACCCCAAAGGGGTCCCAAGCTGATCATCTTTGACCCTAATTTTTGATTGATACCGGTTATGTATGTCAGTCAAAGTTACGGCCAGATATTCTATCAGATTTTGCTTTAACTGTTGTGAATCCAACGAGCTTCGAGGCCTAAACGGACCAATCATCCGCAACCGGAGGAAAGTCCATTCGTTCCATTTGAAATCGGGACACGAATTCCCTAAGCATCTCATTATCTCTTTGTTTCACTTTGAAAAGAATCGACTTTCTAGTTTCGACCTTGATGGCCTTGGCGTATGCTTTCACGAATGAGTCTACAAGCATAGTAAACGAGTCAATAGAATTAAGGGGGTAAGTTGTGATACCATATCATAGCTCCCTTTGACAAAGTTTCCCCAAACCTTTTCAACAGGACAGACTCGATCTCATCATCCTCCAAGTCGTTCCCTTTGATGGCGCACGTGTAGGAGGTCACATGCTCATTCGAGTCAGTTGTTCCGTTGTACTTAGGAATTTCGGGCATACAGAACTTCTTAGGGATTGGCTTTAGAGCTGTGCTCGGAGGGAAAGGTTTCTGAACAAACTTCTTGGAATCCAACCCCTTCAATAGCGGTGGCGCTCCTGGGATCTGGTCGACCCTGAAATTGTAAGTTTCTACCTCTTTGTCATTGACTTCGATTTTCTTTTCTCCCGATTCTACCCTTTTTGTCAGTTCCTCGAGCATTTTTATGATTTCGGGGTTAGTCCTGGATTCAACTTCACTCGGCCTCTCCGTGATCGGTTCGTTTCTGCGAGTGATTTCCCGGAATGGCTCGGGCTCGATTCTGCTAGGAGCACGACTCTAGTTCTGCAGCTGGGCTATCGCTGCATGTTGGGCCTGTAGCATTTCGAAGATCACTCGCAAGTTGATCACATCTCCTTTACTATCATGTGTATTTTGGGCTGCCGATTGGACTCCCATGTGGACGTTCTCAGGATCGGTAGGCAGATTCGTATTGATGGTCACATGTGAGTTAGCGTCGATCGGGTCCGCGACCGGAACTTCGATGGGATCGACAGGTGGCATCTCATTACTGGGTACCACTCTGTTGTTCTCGCCATGGTAACTGGACTCGGCATCCACATTTAGAGGTGCATTTTGGGAGTTCGACATTTTGAAATTTGACCTGAAATTAAAGACACTTCAAAGAATAAATGTAAAATAAGATGCATTATGGAAATTTGTATCAAAATTCCGCTATTATCCTTAGTCGTGGGCGCCAAACTGTTTATCCTCGAAATCGGATAACAATTAAGTTTGTAAGTGGTTTAAGGATACGCGGATTAATTTGATACAAAACGATAAACTGAGTTAGATTGAACAAATAATGATATAGTAAATTCAAACCACGTGAGGATGATTTCAACCTTAATGGAATATTCACTCTCGATCCGGGCTTACAATGGCCAGTACTAATGAACCAGAAAAAGAGTTATGAATAACAGTGAAAATAATAGTGTATTGCTTTGGGATGTGTGTTACAATCTGATTAATGAAAATAGTCAGACTCCCCTTTATATAGTAGGGGAGTTTTACCCTAAGTACAATTTTATAGAAGATAAAAAAATCTCCCCTTTAATTGATTACTGGATTCCCATCGGTACATGCTGAGATCTGCGTCGTGATATCCGGTTGGTTGCGGATATGACGACCTTCTGTTAATCGTGTTCGAATGCTCAATAATGCTCTCTGAAGTCTCATGGGACTTGGATCGATCCCTGGATCATGGCCTCGATATACTCGAGAGCGGGCATCGTGCCCCCGAAGCCTGACTCATGAGTCACTTATCTCGAATCTGGTTCTTTGCCGTCGCGTCCCTTACTCGATTTATTTTATCGGGAACCAGGCCGGCTTATGGGTCCGATTTCACCTGTATACAATATTTGCTAAAATTGATTTAATATTATCTATTGGCACACATGCTCTAAAGAGGCTAAATAGTACACATGATTGAATGCTTAATTTTTTACCTAGAGGAGTAGGGATTAATTTTCACTTAATAAGGGATTAATTTTCACTTAATACTTTCTTTTTTGTCCTTTCTTTAGTGGTGCACCAATGTTATAAAAATTCTAAATCCGCATCTGGCAATAACAATAGCAAGATAAGATGATAAAATAATCGAATCAAAAGAAACAACAGGTAGTAGCATATATCTAAGAATAAAAAAATACGACACTAATACTAAATACTAATACTACTGGTATGGAAAAGAGATACGTCTTACTTACTAATTTTTTACCCTAATTCTAACCTACATAACTTGTATGGAAACAAAATGTTATAGTGTAGAAATTGCCTCGCACCATGTGCTTAAACTTCGTGCACAATCACAAGATAATTAATTGGAGCGGTGAGTGTAAAAAATATCAATGCTGAAATTGTATATAGCACGAGAAAATATGTTACAGCGAATGAAAAGTAGTATGTATCAAAATTACAAGCTCCAACACCTCGAAACCAACTCGAGATAACTATAAACATAGACACAAACTTGCACAAGCTATTGGCAAAATTAAAGTAGCTTGTCATCAGAAACTACGTCAATTTAAAAGAAAAAAAGAAGAAGAACGAAAGTAGCTGTCTAAAGCCAAACGATCAAGCGTTGATTCCGGTTTGGGCCGGTTTAGTGTTAGATCCAGCAGCCATGTTGGCAACGTGGAATTGTGACACGTATTTGTAAGCTGCACCTTCTGGTGCCCTCGTTGGTGGCTCATTCAAATGTGCCCAGTTGCTACTTATCCACCTGCAATTTTAAAGGGTTTTAAGTTATAAAGTGAAAATTTATGCCCTGTCAATTGAGTTTAATATGATCATAATTATTTATTATTTTTATTAAATTATTAATTAACATTTAATGTACAGATATACTTATAATTAGATGTCATAATCATACAACTTAGCCCGTCAATGAATAGAATCTTAACACATCTAGTACATAATTATATGTCATAATCATATAGTAAGTGATTCTTATTTTTTGTTAGATGGACTTTCAACTTGTGATGCTATTATTTAGAATTACTATCTCCTTTCAATTTAAGTTATAATACCTTACACAATGTAATTTTTTTTTGTTTTTACACTAAGTTATCTTTTGACCTGATATAGAAGATTATTTTTCATTTTCTAAGGTTTTCAATTAGTATTTGTATACATCTATACATGTATTCTATATTCTAAGTGATTTGATGATGTAAATCTTTCTATTTTGTCAGTTTATATAGGATCACTGATAAAGATAGAGGAAAAGTTCATTACCATCCATTTTTCTTGATTAGTTTATCCAAACTATCCTCACTTCCCAGATCAAAAAACTCCCCCGTATTTGATCTTTCGTGCTCCGTTTTAGCTGCCTCCTCAAATACAATATTTGCCTATCGCCGATTAAAACAGCCAAAAGTAATTATCATCTCTAAAAAGATAATAGTGCTATGATTTGGTAATTAAAGTGAATAACATATTAATTACTACTATATACCTGTTTTTGGCTTTGAGGAGATAGCATAGAAATATATCTCTGATGCTCTTCTTCTATCTGTTTCTTGGATCTCCAATATGCTTCGATCTCTTCCTTTGTTAATGACTTACTTTTTCGATATTTCACTAGAAAAATCCAACAAAGAAAATAATTAATAACAACACCTCAATCTCAAACAAATTGAAATTAGCTATATGAATTTTAAGCGTCTTTCTTTAAGCTCCTATATCATCATCATTATTATAAATATATAACATATAACAATTAATATAGAAAATGAAAAGAAAAAGGGGTAATTTGTCAGTTAAAGAAATAAAGGGACTTACTAGCTTGGGGATCAGAAACAGGAGAATCCCAACCTGCCATAAGAGAACCCATATCTGTTTGCTTGCTAATATCTGAACTAAATCAATAGACACTTCACTCAAGTTGTATGTGAAACCTACTGAAAAACTCAAGTCTATTTATAGAGTTAGAAGAACACTGTCATAGGTTTATGGTGGGGCCTGCTAGTCTTAAGTTGCTAATCTTATCTCTAACAAAACAAAAACATTATTTAATTATTGGTTTAGAATTAAATTAGATTATGTGTTAAACCAGGGACTTCGGCATATGGTTTCTTTATAGTAGTAAATTAAGTGTTAATAGTGCCTGGAATAACTTTAGCCGCCCATAGATATGCATGCAAGGTGACAATAGCTTATTGATGATAACAAAATATAAAGAAATGAAAATATCTTCTATCCATTATGGTATGTCCACTATGTTGTCACGTCAGATAATATAATGCAACATCAATTCTTATCCCTTTGGGCTCGTCCAACAGCGGCGAAGTCAAGGAATTTCTCAGAGTATTCAAATTTAAAAGAATAAACTTTTTCGATAGAAAATATTCAATATAAATAAATACCTCTAAAATTTAATATTTTACTTTTTTATATAATTATAATTTTTCGACGAAAGATAACTAGTTGACCACCTTTAGAACAATATAGCGCTTCGCCCATACTGTTTGATTCTTAAGGGATATTTTGATGACACTCATGATCGAGAGCCGGCTAACGAGCGAGGATCAAAAGAAATATTGACACATTTTAAAGAGGCGAATCACATATCAAAATGTAATAGAAATATAAAGAGTTTTATAAGACATATTATAAGTTTACATATAACGCGCACTTTTGTCTCGATGATGATGTTGTAATAATTTATGGACTTGCACGTATATTTTATATTAAGAATAATTGTATGTTGGTTGCTATCGTTAAAAGTTACCCAAATTAAAAGTAATCTGTTAAGTTTTAAAGTTTAATGGGTCTATAAGACACTTCCTAATGTATGAGCTCTAATGTGTAGATACTCGGATATAATTTCTAATTTAATAATTTAATAATGGGCTAAATTAGACTTACGTATTCTGTGTGCATCTATAAATAGGGTTATTGCTCCCAAATCAGACGAAAGGTTCTTTTCTAATATCCCATCGTTGGAAAAGTGTGAGCCGTCATCTGCAATTCTTACGTCTTGGTTTGGAAGACCACTAACCACAAAGACGACAAGTTTTACCTGTTCATATGAGTTCAGATATGCTTTCTTGATGATTTGACATGATATGTCGTGGATAAAAGATGGATTTCATCTTTAAAGTAATTTAATTCTAAACAAATCTTGAAGTCAATTGAATGGAAGCGGATAATAAACTATGGTTTTTGGAAAAACTTACAAAAATGCATCTTAAACGCGAACTAAACCCATTTCTTTTCCAAAATTAAACTAAAACCAAATTCAAACACTACGTGAATATCTTAATGAATAATGTCAAAGGGCCAAACTTATCCAAATTTAATTTCTCTGGAATTGGAAAGTCAAATTATTAATTTCTCTCTTTGTTTCTGAATCATCAGACCACTCTCCATCCGAGCAAACTAGAGTTGCGACTTGTTAAAAGCTCTGAGCTTTTGCAGATTTTATCATCACTTTATTTTTTTAATTCTTTCTTTTTTCACCCAATAGTAAGAATTGACACCCCTTGTAATTTGTATATCATCTGTCAAATATCTCATAAAACAACATTATCAACATCAAAGTTTGCTTTATTACTTCTAGAGGTCAATTATAGATCTTATCTCAAGCACGCCTGTCTTCCACTTCTCCCAATTTTATGTCTAAAATAGCATTTTTCGTGTATGCTTAATTTGAAAATATCATTTTGATATGTATCTACAAAAAGAAAAATCGTTTCTTAAAAATATGACCTATTTTCTATCTTTAAAAAAATTCGAGAAGCCTTTAATTTTAAGAATATTTCATGCATCTAGTAATTTCGTCTAATTTGTTATACCAATTCTCAACTAATACGTTATGTTAGAAGATAAAAGATTAAAAGTTGACAGGTAATTAATATTTTGTTTAGGGACAAGACTTTGCTTACATTCTTTTAATAGGTTGGGCACTCTCTCTACATAATAAATCCAAGAGTCTTTTGTGTCCACTGACACAGATCATATCTGTAGAGGGTTCAAAATATCTTTGAACTACCGAAACTAATTCAATAAGAATAATCACAAATTACAGGATGAATTAATATTAAGCAAAATATCCTACTAAATAAAATAAAGTTTCATGGGCTGCTTCTCTTTTTGTTGAAACTGATGGAGATTGCTTTAGACAAAGGTATTAAATTTATGGGCTTGGACCTAATCCAACTTTTTGGGCCCATTATACTCTCCTTCAAGTAAGGCACAGCTTCTTCACTAGACAAAGTCCGTAACCAGTTTACCCTCTTATCAGAACTTGCACCTGGCCCATAACACTTGTACTCTGCAAAATATGATGTCCTGTTTCCAAGAAATAACAAACCCAACTCAATGTTTAATGAGTTTAATTTTCATATACAACAAGTGTGAAAGAAACTTCACACTATGAAATCACTTTAAAAAAAAGGCACAAGACATTTCGTGTTCGCGCAGAGTCCGGGGAAGGGTTGCATCTCAATGAGTGTGATGTAGACAGTCTACCCTAATGCAAGCATTAGTGGTTGCTTCCACAACTCGAACTCGTGACTTAAAGGTCACACACCGACAATTTTATTATTGTCCCAAGACTACCGTTCACTAAAAAAGAATGGAATTTATAACAAATTAAGATACATTGATAGCGAAAAAGTTAATTATACTGTCAGTATGTATAAGTTAAGTGGACGTACCTTTGCCGGGAGGGGACATTCCAATCTTCCCAACCGTAGGGGAGTATGACACTTGACATGTAAGTTTGGGCAAAGATTACCCTTGCATAGGGACCCCATGGTCTACCAAGAATTGCACTCTTTACTCCAGTAATCTTGCATCCAACAAAGGTGAAACCTGTATTTTCCTGAGATGATTGCCTATGTTGTGCTGTTATAGCCCCATTTCCTTGTGAAAGTGAATGCAAATGGCATTTCTGCACAAAAAAAGGAAAAAAAAAGAGAAAAAATGTCCACAACCATATGATTTACTCCAAGTTACAAAATATTACTGACGAACACATAAGAGTTTACTACGCACTGACAGCATAAAAGATATTTATACGATCTGATTAGTTAAAAGACAATTATTTTTACCTCAAAGAGAGAAGCGCCATTTCCACATATGAAGTCAGTGTCCCCTTCGATATAACAATTTTTGTAGTAATGCCTCCCAACATCATCAAGTAATGTATCCTGATGTGACTTAATTCTACAACCCACGAAGCCAACTCTATCTCCTTCTACTCTCAATGCTACTGCTTTAGCTCCAGTTCCATATGTGTTCTGTTACATCAACAAAATAAATTCCACTTAATCAAAAAGCTAATGCTACATTTTCAAATTTCAATGTTTAAAAAAGGGGCAGTCCGATACACAAAACATTCCGCATTTATGAAAGATTCGGGTAAAGACTGCACCCCAAAAAGTGTGATGTAGTATTTTTCTTGTAGAATAAGATTCGAAGTTGAGGTCTAATGGAGTATTAATTAGTCGCTTGTTTCAACAAGTATCGCTAATTAAAAGTAGCTAGTATTTAAGTTGTATAGACTAATGCCGAAAGAAGTTTTGCAGTATTACTTGTTATAGCAGGTTACCAACTTTACTTTCAGAGTTATCCATTTGTTATATAATGATGTGTTATTATACTGTAACAACAACAATATACATAGCGTAAGTCGGGTTTGGGGAGATAGTGTGTTCGCAGATCTTACTCCTACCTTATAATAATGACGTGTTATTATATTGCAAGTAATTTAACTTGATGAGTCGTCGGTGTATATAACTTAAGACTCGAAGTTGTAACCAAGTGAATAAATAATATAACATGTTAAAAGCAGTGGCGGAGCCACCTTATAGGAAGGAGTGTCAAATGACACCTCTTCGCGGGAAAAAATTCACTGTATAGGTAGGTAAAAAAAATATTTATATGTATATATACTATGTATTGACTCCCCTTAATTTTCAGGTATGTTTACTTTTATATATTTTGGCACCCCTTAATAAAAATTCTGGCTCCGCCACCGGTTAAAAGGTCCAAATTTTTGGAAAAAACAGCCCCAGAAACGGAAACAAACGAAATAAATTGGCACTATTATGCAATTACATACCTGAATTGTAAGGTGCCGAGCCACGAAATCAGAGGCAAAAACGGTGAAAGTAGAGGATTTAAATATATCTCCAAAATTATTCCCTGTGATTATTGTGTTGTTTACTGGTTTTCTACCACTGATTGTTATAAATGGCTTATCCGCAGGAACAACAATTTTTTCTCTGTAAATACCAGGCTTAACCGAAATAAATATATGTTGCGAATTATGTGAAGGCACTGCGTCAATTGCGTCTTGTATTTTCTTGTAATCTCCTTTTCCAGATTGATCCACTTTTATCAAAATTGCAGATGATAATTGAGTACTTGAATCAGCTTCCGAACAAATCAGTAAATAACTCATAGCTAATATAACCACTATCACAATGTACCCGTGAAAAGCCATGGTCAAAACCCGTCACAGAGTCAGAAATTCTAACGAGGGGATTCAAAATTTGCAAGAATACAACACCTACAATTCAAAAATAATAAGTAAACAGGATATATTCAAAAATATGCGTGCAGAAAATTTTAATTTTTTTCTATTTGCATAGTACTTATAGTTTTTTGATGAAGGGAATTCAGTTGAACTAAGTACACCTAGCTCCACCCATTCCAGAAGCTCAAAACTATGATCACAAACTTAGTCTTTTAGGAAAAAGAATCTCTGAATTTAAGAAATGCAGCTTAAGACAATTGAATAATTACCTACCTTATATATAGAATTGAAGAATGGCCAGTTCAATTTTCAACAAGTTTTCTTGTGAATAAAGCACTACTTCAAACTTCAAAGTTCTGATCTTTCTCCAATAGTCAAAGAAAGTCAAAACCAAATAAATAACCTCAATTAGTTTGCAGTATATAGCTACTATATTTAGCTTCAATTTTCAATTCAAAAGGAAGAGAAAGGAAAAAAGAGATCTGTATACCAGTTTGATCAAGGTGGGGAAGTTGACAATTAGGAGAAGTAGGCGGGAAAAAGGAAGTGTAATATTCGGTTATTTTGCACGTCTGAAATTTGGCGCAGTTATTGTTAAGAATTTGAATAGCCTAAATTCTTGGCAGTTTTTTGAAGTTTACGTGCTACACAACTTCTATATATAATGGAGAATAACCTTCCCTTTTTGCCTTTTTTGGTTTGTGAAAACTTTGTTATTAGGATTATTTATGTAACTGATTAGTTTGACCATAAAAAGAAAATGTTCGACTGGTCACAGCTATGACATATAACCAAGTCAACTTTTAGATGCAATAAAAAGGAAATAAGTAAGAGAAATGTATATTTTTAGCCTCTTCAAAAAATAATATCCGATAAAATATTATATATATATATATATATATATATATATATATATATATATGTGTGTGTGTATTATTAGAGAACGCTTTTTTTTTTAACTTAACGCGATGAGTTCAATTCCATCAATCTCGTGATCACTTCTACAATGATTAACTAAATGCAACAAGAAAAAAGAAAGAAAGAAAGTGGAATATAATGATTGAATTCAAGTCCTTAATGTACACATTGTTATATTATGGTTGTATCAGATTCTATTATTTAAAAGTCGTAATTAACGAAATATTATTAAAATGTTTTTTTATGCGTTTGGTAACCAATGATGGTCGACCTAAATGTTTTCAATTCCGTGAATATTAATTAAAATTCGTATATTTTCTAGTTTTAGTTGGCCAACAGATAAGTGGATGACCCTTTGTGTCCTGCTCAAGTTCTACAGGCATAATTTTTTCTAAAGATCTTAAAAAGAAAAAAGAAAAAGCAGGAAAAGGGTGCACCTAATTGAGTTAATAATCCATAAATGGTGCTTTTAAATTTTCTCTAAGCACAAATGAATTATGAAATGGCATATTAGTCGCTTATGTCTTGCACAAATGAAAAGGAAAAACTTAGGGTATGTTTGGTACGAAGGAAAATATTTTTCATGAAAAATATTTTCTTAGAAAATGATTTCTACGGAAAATATTTTGACGAATTTTTCTATAATGTAAACAAAAAGCCTATGTAAGTAAAATACTAGTAATAAAATATTATTAGTAAATAAATAAAAAATAAAAAAAGAAAAGAAAAGAAAGGAGTATTAACACCCTTCTGGTAGAACAAGAAAATAAGTATTGCTCGGTTCTTTTTAAAACCTCCTATAGAGTACTTGACTGGGATCTTATTTATTTGTAGATGAAGTTTCGTTAGCAACTAGTTCTAGAGAAAAGTTGTGAGCATTACATTTATACATAACTTTAACATTATTAATGATATCAGCCCCAAAATAGTCTTATCAAACTTCCAATAATATTAAATGTATTGCAGTTATGTGTTTGATTTCTTTAATTAATGCCGTCAAATCCTTCGAAGAAAAGAGTTCAAGATTTGGTCATCAACCATTTATATCTTCGTTTGTTGTTATAAATTCTGAGATAATTCCGTTGTGTCACCAGAATTTGGTATCAAGGGGCCATAGTGTGCGTCCTAGGAAAAATAATATGCAATTCTATATATAGTTTGGAAGAAAATGACATCAAATATATGTACGAAACAATAGGTTATCTTTTTCTTTTTTCGCAATAGGTTATCTAACTTCAGCAGTCTAACTATAGTGACTTTTTTATTAGTCACGATCACGAGTCACAAACTTTCTTAATTTTTCACCTAACAAGAGACTACATTTGCTAGTAGTTTACTAAGACAGTGTATAGAGATGGTAACGTCTAACGGTCTAAGGTACTTTTGTGTAGTATCTTTTAAAAAATTTAAGCGGCTTGGCCAAGACGGAGAAGTACTTTTGGCCAACAGCAGATGCATTTTTTCTACTTTTGGGAAGAAACAGAAAATTCTAGCTTCTTCCAAGAAGCAGAAATAGAAGTAGAAAATTAATTTATTCAAAACAAAACTATGCTCACTATAAATTTATATTTTTCAAATTATCCCTTACTGATTTGCGGTTTTTATTTTTTATTTTTATTTCTTGTTTTTACCATTCTTGTAAATTTAAAAATATCATATACATGAATCATATTGTAACTTTCCAAATTCTTTATTGACTTTTCTTGTTTTTAATTTTTTCTTTGTGTAATATCTTGTAACTCTTCACATTATCTCCTTCTTTTTTCGTACTAAAGCAAATTATCTACATCCTTTTTTGTATTATCAATTCTCTTCTTATAAATAATCATTTATATTTTCTACTCTTATAGGCTATTAATGCCTAAATCCTTAAAATAGTTATCAAATTTAATTTGTGAAAATTACCTATAAATAGGTAATAAATTTATAATTGCATCGCATAATCTATATATTATTAAAAGAAGAAGAAAAAATCCCACCTTAAACCAAGTGGTAATGTCACGACCCAAAATCCATTAAAGGTCGTGATGACGCCAGACACCGCTGTCAGGAAAGCCAAAAATAAATACTTAATTTGGTTCTCATTTTAATATTTTTGAAATCATATTTCCTTCAATTAAATAGTAAAAGATGGAATTTACAGAGTAAATGGAAATGTCTCCATGACTACCATACTGAACAACCCATAAGTACCCCCAAAACCCGGTATCACAAGTGCATGAGCATCTACTAGGAAGTAAAATAAAATACAACATCTATCCGGAATACAAATTGGACAGAAAAAGTATAAAAATAACTCTGGAGGAGACTCTGCTGGTTGCGGATCGTAACATGGGATGAAGCTCACCTAAGTCCCCGCAATAACCGCGCCTCTGCGCCCACAAGGCCACTAGACATATATGCACCTGCACAAAAATGTGCAGCAAGTGTAGTATGAGTACGTAAATCAATGCGTACCCAGTAAGTATCCCGCCTAACCTCGAAGAAGTAGTGACGAGGGGTCGACTCACACACTTACTAAGGGCTAACAATAAAATACCGATATTATAATTAAGCATGGATTGTATAGAACGGCTGTAAACTCAATAACATGAAGTAAGTAACAATTCTTTTGTTAATAGGGACCTTCCAAATTTATTTTCGTCATTTAACATTTTGTATCCCAGGCCAATTAAAGCAATATCAATTATTATCAATTCCAAAGATATATCATGCGCAAATTATATCGAGGTCGTACGGCCCGATCCAGCATAAATATTTAAACTATGCACTGCCGAGGGTCGAACGACGCGAACCATAGATGCATCTATCTGCTACCGAGGCGTTCGGCCCACTCCACAAAAGAGAAAATACATTTAAAATAACCAATTCAAGATTTATTAAGGGACAATTATTCAAGGAAACACCAATTCTCATTAACGATAAAAAATGAAGTTTAACCTTTTACAATTCCTTTATCAAGTTTCAATATGTTTTAAGCAGTTTAATTAACAAGTAGGGTGCAAACATCGCAGGAATAACATGATTTGGGTCCTAGATTACACGGACATATGCATAATAGTAGCTACGCACGGACTCTCGTCACCTCGTGCGTACGCAGCCCCCACAAATAGAAGCACATAATAATTTGATTCATCTATGGGGTTAATTCCCCCTTACAAGATTAGAAAGGAGACTTACCTCGCTCCAAAATTTCATAACCGACCCCAAAGCCTTTCCAACAACTCAAACTGATGCACATCGCTCCAAAACTAGTCAATAAATGTGCAAATCTATAAATATATACCCTAATACTCATTATAATCTAATTTACAAGAATTTCCAACCCCGCTCGAAAAGTCGATAAAAATCAACCCGCGGACTCACGTGCCCGGATTTCGAAAATTTTAGAAGTTAAACATTACCCATAGCTCCACGAACTCAAATATAAAATTTATTCCCAATTTCATGCCCAAATTCGTGGTCAAAATCCAAAAATACCGATTTCTAAGTCTTTCTTCAAAATCCCAAATGTCTATAAATTTTTCATGAATTTCCATGTTAAAATCTATATATAATCCAAGTATTTAACTCGCAATAGATGGGAATCACTTACCTTTACATATATGATGAAAATATCCTCTTCAAAGGCTCCAAAAATCGCCCAACCAAGAAAGAAATGAGTGAAATGGGCTAAATCCCGCTTTTTAAAACATTCTGCCCAGCACAATCACCCCTTCTTCGCGTTCACGACCAAAGCTTCACGTTTGCGATGCCTTCAGGCCCTACTGCTTCGCGTTCGCGAAGGCAAAATGACTCCAGGCCCCCACTCCCTCTCTCTTCTTCGCGTTTGCGTAGCCTTGGCCGTGTTTGCGAAGGCCTTCCTAGCTACTGCCTCGCGTTTGCGTCCACTGCCTCGCGTTCGCGAAGGCCAAATCCCAGCAGCCTCAAAGTTCCTCTTCGTGTTCGCGAAGAAGGAAACCAGATACCAGCAACAGCAGTTCCAAAACAGCTCAAATTGATCCGAAACCACCCCGAAACACACCCGAGGTCTCCGGGACCCCCTCCAATCACACCAACCAATCCCATAACATAACACAGACCTGCTCGAGGCCTCAAATCACATCAAACATCACCAAATCATGAATCGCACCCCAATTCAAACTTAATAAATTTTAAAACTTCAAACTTCTACATTCGATGCTGAAACCTATCAAATCACGTTCGATTGACCTCAAATTTTGCACACAAGTCGCATTTGATATTGCGGACCTACTCCAACTTTCGGAATCAGAATTCAACCCCGATATCAAAAGGTCCACTCCCGGTCAAACTTCTCAAAAACCTTCAAATTTCTAACTTTCGCCAAATAACTCCAAAATGACCTACGGACCTCCAAATCGACATCCGGACGTACTCCCAATACCAGAATCACCTTACGGAGCTATTTCCAGACTCAGAATCTAAAACGGGCATCGATAACATTGAAATGCACTTTAACCTAAATTTATGAAATTCTTCCAAAAATGCCAGCTTTCCACAATAGGCGTCGAAACGCTCCCGAGTCATCCAAAACCTGATCCGAACATACGCCCAAGTCCAAAATTATTATACGAACCTGTTGGAATCTTCAAATTCCGATTCCGTAGTTGTTTACTCAACAATCACACTTTAGTCAATTCTTCCAACTTAAAACTTCCGAAATGAGAATTTTTCTTTCCAAATCAACTCCGAACTTTCCGAAATTCAATTCCGACCATGTGTACAAGTCATAATACCGTCGAACGACGCGCTAGAGCTCAAAATGACTGGTTGGGTCGTTATATTCTCTCCCACTTAAACATATGTTCGACCCTCGAACGTGCTAAGAACTGCTCTGGAGTTGTCCGAAATCATTGTTTAACACCTCGTGCACCTACCCATACTACCACAACTCAGTTGAGCACATTAGCTCGAGTCATTCTGAAGATCCTTCCCTTTATTTAGGCAAATAAGCCTTAGGGCCAAATTCTAACATCTGAAATTCTCTACCATGCCTGCTTCCAACATACCAACACCGTATCAATCACTACATGATGTACCAATACATGATTGTATACTTTTAGTGAATTCACACCATGCACCGCATAATTCACATGACCATGATAACATCCTCTGATAACAACAGCCGGAACCCCATGAATCTGATGCCCACAACATACCTCACGATGCATATAAGTCATGTTTTAACTCTCGCAATATTTCCATGACAGAAGTGATGTGAAGAAACTCATAAGCACCTGCCGAATCACAATTCATGGAATCTCTCCTTCCGACGAGAACCATCACCTCATTCTGGACTAAGTATCTGTATTTACTCTTTAATGTGCCTCATATAAACCTGATTGCACTGATCCCAGGTCCAATAACCTCGTCTCACCTAGTATAAGTTGCTCAAGCAATAAGCTACCTCAGACACTACCAAAAGTCCCATATGATGCCACCATGTGCCAACAAGCCACAATTCGAATGTGATATATAAGGAAGATGAACTTTGGAAAGAACTACTCAACCTACGCAACCAATTTAAACAACCGAAAAGATATTATGAACCTTCCTCAGAAAATGAGAAGCAAAACACACAATAATAGATATGGGAAACTGTACTCAACATCATATTATTGCGGCGTGCAACCCGATCCACACATGATACCGTTGCGGCATGCAACCCAATCCAACCATGATACCCGTGGCAGTGTGCCACCCAATCCAAACATCATACCCGTGGCGGCGTGCCACCCGATCCATATATAATAATCTATAAGGAAATACTCACCGAGCTAAAATGCTCATACCTGTAAAATACCCAAATATCGACCACAAGCACGTGAAGTGCATAATACAAATCCTGGGGAGACGGATAGCGCCATACACTACAAAACTCAAGCACAACCAAGGTGCAATAAATGACCCGTATCTCGAGATCCATGCTGCTCTCACAACACTACAGGGCACAATAGAGATTACACGGAATGGCTGACGACAGAAATAACATCCAAGACTCGAAGATTCCTCCGTAAGCAACGCTATGCTGAAATGAACACATCCGACCTGATATAGAGCCCATATTCACATTTAGATCCATTCACGGATCTCAAGCTGATTCTGATCGTACTGTACTGAGCTAATAACCTTTCAAGGATCCACCCCCAAGAATAGACGTCAAATCCGGAACAAACTTCCATAATTCATAACCAATTGAACAGAGCGCCCTTCAGGCACAAATTCTCACATTAGCGATAGTACCACAATTTCCATACTTGGTTCCAATCTTTAATCAATCAAGTAACTACATGTCACACTTATACAATCCTCCACGTGGGGCATGCTCCCACGACCATTCCGCTCAGGTAGCAAAGTCCGCACATCCATACCGCCAACTGTTCTAATTCTGTAAAGTGAATCAAAAATCCAAAAGTTAATACACAAAGCCTCTTCCACATGACACCGACCTCAGTTGACGCTAAGGACAATACCAGCTTACTATAAACATCAGAATTCTTTCCTGCTTTCCGAGCTCATGACATTCTTGTCAACACCGAACCGCAACCTTGATCCTCAGCTTCCAATTCCCTTGCCGCTCACTGCACTTAACATGCCACTATGCGAGAATACAACAACTTTATCATAACTCCTGAACCACTAATAGAATAATCACTCCATCATATAGAAACCTTTCACTTAACTCATTTTAGGAGAATCATTGCAACACGCTATTGAATTCCCATGACCGCAGAAAATACAATCCTCAAGTAGTGGTCTAAACTACCATAACTCTTCCGGTATCCATTTACACATAACAGGCCATTATAATCGAATACCTCCAAATAAATCAAATTACGGCGGCCGTCAAACCTCGCACGTACCACCATAAATCATATGTATAACTCAACATGCTGAAGGAACTGATCATTGCCATTATCATGGCAGTTCAACTATTGCTAGCCGATCTGACTTCTTCTAATTTACTCCAGACTTGCCTTCGGAATAATAATAACTCCATTCAAAATATAACGAACCCAATCTGCACTCATCCTGAGTGACCCTATTTCACGAGACCACGTTGCCTCAAAACCCACGAACTAACTCATACCCTCCTTGTGCACACATTCACATCTTCAATTGGTACACCCATTCTAATAATTTCTCTATGAATCCAAAGTTATTTTATCTCATTCCTTCAACGCTACACCGTAGACCGAAGATAACATAGAACACTCCAAGCCCCTTTCATAATCTACTGCAAAAGCTCAATACTTAACCATACCACGGACTCGAAATCCTTAGGCAACGCACTGTAATTTTTGAAATTACTAGGACCATTGTTGAGAGTCACCCACTCTGACTTGTTCCCGAATATAAGCCAAACTCTCGTGCTCTGCCAACACGTGAACACCCTATCAAAGAAGCACTCAACTGAATTCTCTTCTTTTGTACATTACTCCCACTAGAAGCAGAAACTCTGAGTCTTCTCAAAACTGAACATGAATCAATAAGGCCAATTATAGCACACATTCCTCAAATCCTTTGCCCAAATCACCACTGATGTTCTCTTTCCTTAGCCGTAATAACCCACCAATATGTCGATAACCAGAAACTTTATAAGTAGACAACCATACAATCTAATCGTAGGCGGTGGGGCTCTCCCACTTAGCTTGAAGCTACCCTTACATAACCTTGGAACCTACAAAGATTCCTTCTTCCTTACTGACATGACCTCGCGCAATCGACCCGCTAAATTTCTTGAATTCTTCCTGTTAACCATTTCATGAACGCTCTGAATCCCTAGCCACATTCACATGTTCGACCTCATACCGGGTAGCCAGTAGAATTCTTTGCAGAAACTTCATCAACACCACGCAATCGCTAACCTGCTCATAGGAGATATCCCACATGTGGAAATTCCATACCGGCCTCTTTCAACGATGTTACACCGAGTACAATTACTATGAAACCAATAAACCCTCCTGAGCCAGTGCTCATTCACCAGCTGTACAAATCCGTTCACACCCCATTGACATCAACTAAAGGTGCGACGATACATTCTAATCCAAGTCATGTTGCCCCCCCTCTTTATATTAAGCAACTCCCTCGTGTCGTATCCAACCTTCCTCAGTAGTAGCCAATATTCCAAATTAGTCAGTAGTCCTAGTCACTGTCCACAATGACTCCCAAATCACTCTAAACTTTCCCCAAGGCGTGTAGCTATCCTACCACAGAACCCATATGCTACTCTGCCACTTTTCCACTTTGGTCAAACCCTCTTCTTTAGGCAACTACTCGACTTCTGTTTCTCACACTTGACCTTCTAGAATTTTAACCACCGCAAGACACCTCCCACATGTCCTTCCTCATCCTTCGCTGCCCAGTTGTTGCCTTAAATCAAAATCTATCTCTGTAGCACTTGAACCAATCGATCGCTACCAACTTTAAAACCTTTTTGAAGATCATCTTTCTCGAGCCATCAACACTAGAAACACTGATTCGATTCCGAAATCGCTACACCCCATTATTTCTGACAACCGCTTCTTCGGCACCATTTCATAATACCCCGCCCCGAAGGCGAATTGTAGAAGACCACAATACCGGCGAACTTAACGCATCCAATCCAAGACGATGACACCACATCACAGATGAAAATTCCACCGCGCTCGAAATGCCCAGTCTCGTTACTCAATCAACCCAAACCTGAACGTTCGTAGTCCGATTGCCTCTCCTCCACCAGAACTAAATGCTGAACCTCTAAGCCGTGAAATGAGAAGTCCTTCTATCAAGTCATTTACTGCCACAATCCATATATAAGAACCCTACCATTACACCAACACTATGCGATAGCAACACACGAATCATCATAACAATCAATGCCAAATCTCAAACTATAGGCAATACTAATACTAAGCTGAAATGACAGAACAGCCTTCCGTAAGGTGACGGCAATAGTCCAATCAAATACGCATAGAGAAACATCCCGCACCACATCTGCAGTACCATTAAAATTCCTCGATTCTAAATTTATAACAAGCACTTCACGTCGCACAAGATTGAATAGGAAGGAAATGAAGGCATAAGCCTCAAAGGAATCAAATCGCATGATGAGGAATCAAGAAGGGAAGTGCTCCTAACAATCATGTAGCCTCTCGAAGATAAGTACATACGTCTCCGTACCGATCTGCAAGACTCTACTAGACTCGCTCATGACTCGTGAGACCTAAGTTAACCTAGTGCTATGATATAATGTTGTCACGACCCAAAATCCATTAAAGGTCGTGATGGCGCCGGACACCGCTGTCAAGCAAGCCAAAAATAAATACTTAATTTGGTTCTCATTTTAATATTTTTGAAATCATATTTCCTTTAATTAAATAGCAAAAGATGGAATTTATAGAGTAAATGGAAATGTCTCCACGACTACCATACTGAATAACCCATAAGTACTCCCAAAATCCGGTATCACAAGTACATGAGCATCTACTAGGAAGTAAAGTAAAATACAACATCTATCAGGAATACAAATTGGACAGAAAAAGTATATAAATAACTTTGGAGGAGACTCTGCTGGCTGCAGATCGTAACATGTGATGCACCTCACCTAATTCCCCGAAATAATCGCGCCTCTGCGCCCACAAGGCCACTAGACATATATGCACCTGCATAAAAATGTGCAACAAGTGTAGTATGAGTACGTAAATCAACGCGTATCCAGTAAGTATCCCGCCTAACCTCGAAGAAGTAGTGACGAGGGATCGACTCCGACACATACTAAGGGCTAACAATAAAATACCGATATTATAATTAAGCATGGATTGTATAGAACGACTGTAAACTCAATAACATGAAGTAAGTAACAATTCTTTTGTTAATAGAGACCTTCCAAATTTATTTTCGTCATTTAACATTTTGTATCCCAGGCCAATTAAAGAAATATCACTTATTATCAATTCCAAAGATATATCATGCGCAAATCATGTCCAGGTCATACGGTCCGATCCAATATAAATATTTAAATTGTGCACTGCCGAGGGTCGAACGACGCGAACCATGGATACATTTATCTGCTACCGAGGCGTTCGGCCCGCTCTAAAAAAGAGAAAATACATTTAAAACAACCAATTCAAGATTTACGATCGGGAAATTATTCAAGAAAATATCAATTCTCATTAACGATAAAAAATGATGTTTAACCTTTTACAATTCCTTTATGAAGTTCCAATATGTTTTAAGCAGTTAAATTAACAAGTAGGATGCAAACATCGCAGGAATAACATGATTTGGGTCCTAGACTACCCGGTCATAAGCATAATAGTAGCTACGCACGGACTCTCGTCACATCGTGTGTACGCAGCCCCCACAAATAGGAGCACATAATAATTTGATTCACCTATGGGGTTAATTCCCCCTCACAAGGTTAGAAAGGAGACTTACCTCGCTCCGAAATTCTATAACCGGCCCCAAAGCCTTTCCAACAACTCAAATTGCTGCATATCGCTCGAAAACTAGTCAATAAATGTGCAAATCCATAAATATATACCCTAATACTCATTATAATCCAATTTACAAGAATTTCCAACCCCGCTTGAAAAGTCGATAAAAATCACCCGCGGGCCCACGTGCCCGGATTCCAAATTTTTTTTGAAGATAAACATTACCCATAACCCCACGAACTGAAATATAAAATTTATTCCCAATTCCATACCCAAATTCGTGGTCAAAATCCAAAAATTCCGATTTCTAGGTCTTTCTAAAAAATTCCAAATTTCTATAAATTTTCCATGAATTTCCATGTTAAAATCTATATATAATACAAGTATTTAACTTGCAATAGATGGGAATCACTTACCTTTACATAGATGATGAAAATCTCCTCTTCAAAAGCTGCAATAATCGCCCAACCAAGAGAGAAATTAGTGAAATGGTCTAAATCCCGCTTTTTAAAATATTCTGCCGAGCACAGTCGCCCCTTCTTCGCGTTCGCGTCCAAAGCCTCGCGTTCGCGATGCCTTCAGGCCCTACTGCTTCACGTTCGCGGTTGAAGATTCGCGTTCGCGGTTGAAGCTTCGCGTTCGTGAAGGCTAAATGAATCCAGGCCCCCGCTCCCTCTATTTCTTCGCTTTCGCGTAGTCTTGGCCGCGTTCTCGAAGGCCTTCCCAGCTACTGCCTCGCGTTCGTGTCTACTGCCTCGTGTTCAAGAAGGCCAAATCCCAGCATCCTTAAAGTTCCTCTTCACGTTCGCGAAGAAGAAAACCAGATACCAGCAACAACAGTTCTGAAACAGCTCAAATTGATCCGTAATCACCCCGAAACACATCCGAGGTCCCCGGGACCCCCCTCCAATCTCACCAACCAGTCCCATAACATAACATGGTCCTGCTCGAGGCCTCAAATCACATCAAACATCATCAAATCATGAATCGCAACCCAATTAAAGCTTAATAAACTTTAAAACTTCAAACTTCTACATTCGATGCCGAAACCTATCAAATCACGTCCGATTGATCTCAAATTTTGCACACAAGTCGCATTTGATATTGCGGACCTACTCTAACTTCCGAAATCGAAATCCGACCCCGATATCAAAAGGTCCACTCCCGGTCAAACTTCCCAAAAACCTTCAAATTTCTAACTTTCGCCAAATGACCTCAAAATGACCTACGGACCGCCAATTCCACATCCTGGCGTGTTCCCAATACCAAAATCACTTTACAGAGTTATTCCCAGACTCAGAATGTCAAACGGACATCGATAACATTGAAATGCACTTTAACCCAAATTTATGAAATTCTTCCAAAAATTCTAGCTTTCCACAATAAACGCAGAAACACTTCCGAGTCATCCAAAATCTGATCCGAACATACGCCCAAGTCCAAAATTATCATACGAACCTGTTGGAACCTTCAAATCCCGATTCCGAGGTCGTTTACTCAAAAATCACACTTTAGTCATTTCTTCCAACTTAAAGCTTCCGAAATGAGAAATTTTCTTTCCAAAATCAACTCCGAACTTCCCGAAATTTAATTCCGACCACGTGTACAAGTCATAATACCTGAAGTGAAGCTGCTCATAGCCTCAAACCGCTGAACGATACGCTAGAGTTTAAAACGACCGGTCAGGTCGTTATAGGTAGCCTCACAATAGGCCATTTGGAAATTTAAGACAAAGTTAGTTAGGTTAGATAATAATTAGTTTTTTTTTAATTTAATTTTAAAAAATAAATTATGCATTATGTATTGTTAATATTAGTAACTCTTTTTGAATCTATATATTATTAAAAGAAGAAGAAAAATCCTCCACATTAAGCCAAGTAGCAGCCTCACAATAGGCCATTTGACAATTTAGGACAAAGTTAGTTAGGTTAGGTAATAATTAGTTTGTTTTTGAATTTAATTTTTAAAAATAAATTATGCATTATGTGTTGTTAATATTAATTACTCTTTTTGAATTTGAATTTAAACATACTTAACAATTTTTTATACGAAAATAATTATTTTTTACATATTTAAAATTATTTTTATTTTACGCCCAATGTCATCTTTCAAGTTTGACACTCAGGATAATCTTGTTACAGCTACCAAAGCTATACAAAATTTCATTCGACGACGTTCTTCTATAGATAAGGAATTCAACTACTTATACTAATGAAGACATTACTGCAGAGATTGAGGAAGGAGATTGGTCTTCTGGTATTTCTTTAGAAATGCAAGGCAAGTCTTCTACTAATATAGAGGCGTTGTGTGATAGAAGTAGATATGAAATTGTTGAAAAATATTATCATGTATGAGTGACTTTACTTATTATTTCATGGTGGATTATCAATATATAGTAATTTGTGGAATAAACTTCTAATTCATACTGAATGATGTATTTTGATAAGTAATTAATCATCATGTAACAATAAGTAATTATACTAGATAATATTATATACTTTGGTATGTAAAATTGATTTAAATCTTTAATATGGTTGTTTACTTTATGTTTTATATTTTTATTAAATAAAATAAAAATAATAAAAGTCTCTTACGATAAATATTTAAGTTTATTTTTCTCTTTAAAAGAATTATAAGACCTTGGTATTATCCTTTTTGATAATTTGACACTCAAAAGTACTTTTTAGAAAGATTGGCCAGATATAATTTGTTTACCAAATATTATAAAAAGTACATCTTAAATGAATTGGCCAAACACAAACTATTTTTTTTCAAAAGTACTTTTCAAAATAAGCAGATTTTGGCAGCTTGGCCAAACGGGCTCTTAGAAACACTTTTTAAAAATTTGACCAAATACTAATTGATGTTCCGAAGTGATTTTCAACAAATTAATTAGTCAAATATAAATTGTTTCCCACCAAAAAAACTTTTAAAAAAAAATACTTTTAAAAATAAGTTGAATTTAAAAACTTGGCCAAACAGAATATATCACACTGGTACCAATGCTCGCACACAAAAAATCCCCAGTGCCAACTTAGGGGCGACTCAACCGATCTCGTGGCCTAAATCGAAACCATATTGAGAGGCTTTTAAATTTATTTTATAAAATATTTACACTAACAAAAAAATTGCTTTTTAAACAATAAATTTATCATTTAAGACAAAAAATAACGAATTTAAAAAATAAAAATTGGAAGAAGAGCGCAAAAAATAAAGTGGTGGACTATCGGATGTTGAGGTCCACAATTTTTAATTTGGCTATCATCACAAACAAGAAAAAGAAATAAACGTGCATAACGCAATTGCTTAAGTTTTACGCATTAATGGTGTCAAAAATATTTACTCTTTATATTCAATTTAAGCGATAATTGTAGTTCATCCTATTAAGTAACACTTAGTGGTGAATATCTAAAATAAATTATAAATAACCTAATATAATATGTCGAATTACACTAAAAGAAAACATGTACATGAATACTTTTGTGTTCATACAGTTTCAAAGAACATTGTAAAAAAAAATTATTATGTGATCGATATATATATAACTTAATAAAATAAAAATTAAAAAGTGAAGCAAATATACTAATTAATCAGTGAAGAAAATTATCATAATTTATAAACTTATTGGTATAAAATAACTTTAATTAAATAACAAAAAAATATACTATATCACGTCACAACCCAATTTAGTATTATGACCAGCACTTAGGAGCAAGTGCCCCCAAGTAAGCCCCATCGGTAATTTACATAAAATCGGATAGAGTTTTCCCTGTTTTTGGACTATCCCAAAAATTTTCTTGTCTCAAATCAACAACCAAGAATCCTAATATCAATCCAAACAACAATAACTTTATCAATTAACCTGAACAAATATCTACCATTAACCCACTAATAGCTAGAAATACTAATTCATCTCCAACTTTGATAATAAAGAGCGATACTCAACATAAATCTATAATGACAAAAGAATACTCATGACACTAAAAGCATGACTATGGAGCGACTCTAAGAGTTCAAAGAAAAGACCATAACAATAAATAAAATCTCCGCCCACGCGAACAAGTGCGAGGCTCACCAAGAACTATCAAAATGTGCGCTCTAATTAACGGAATCCTCGCCCGCGTCAACTGCTTTCTCTGTAAAAAAAAATAGCAGGGAGTGAGTCGCTAGCTCAATGAGTAATAACACCTAACCACAACCGTTTTTATTGGGGACAAGTTAGAAAATATGCTTGTATATATATATTAAACAGAAAATATCATAAGAATGCCCTTTCAAAAATAATAAATAATAATCAGTCTCATCATATTTTTCATGTAATATAAATCAATTGACAATTCGGTAATAAGCTCGATAAATATTGTGTAATATCAATATTCATGTTTGGGAGGTTTCAATGAATGAATCATGTAATCGGTATAACTGTAGACTTCTTCGCAAAAAGTCAAATATAACGGTAGTCCCTACTCGAGGAAAATCGGTAACGGTACGCTACTTCTATCTTCCCACTAGCGAGGGCTATAACTGTACTCGGTAATTGCAAGGTGCACCAGGTCAAACGAACCCGCCGTTAGCTACGGGATCCTTCAAAGTCTACTCCCATTTATACTTGTCTCTGTAATCTGTATATACTCCTAAAAAAATATTTTAAAATAATATAGGGCATTTCAGTTCTTATCAAATTATGTAATTTCATTTCGATAATCGTAAATTCAAGTAAAGGTAAAACATATCTAGTGACAACAAGAATATTTTAAAACAACGGTAATCATCTCAAATAACTATTTCGGTATCATATCAAGTAAAAGACTTATCCCACATGCAACTCAAAATAATCGGTAACATATTCATATTAAAAAATTATGTGTAAATCATGTAAGTTATGAAAACATAAATTGCGCTAAGATTACTACTCACAGTACTCGTGTCGAAATAGCAAATGCTTCACCTCGAGCAATTCGTACAAATTCCTCCAATCAATCTATAATTATATAATATCGATCTCATGTTAATTTCCTTGTTTAGGCTAATTTATAGCTAATTTAGAATACCCAACCCTCGAGGTTTCATATTTGACTCTTAAATTCGTCGAATTATATTTACCCACATATGAGTAATTACTAATCTCTCAACTTTTTAGCTTATTCATCTAATATACTCGCTTAATTCATGAAAAGTCTTATGGATTTTCTCTCAATTCCCTAACCTCCTCTTTTTAACTTTGAATCAAATCCCAATATTATATTTACTTAGTCCCGCAAGGAATCATGTATATAAAAATTACTATTGTTTCAAAAGAAGGAAAACTATATGTAATTGCCTGGATCTTATCTCTGAGACTAAAGAATATATGCCAATATTTAAATGGAAACTATATTTTGCACTGAGGCAACGCCAGAAACTTTCCCCCCTTTACGTATTCCCTGTTCATGCCTCTGTCACGATATTTGGGGTTTGCAGAAGGGGATTTTCTCTTTTTTTTCTAACCCTTTTAGCTTATGTCACGTTAATGGGCTAAGCCCACTTACTTGTATTCTTTCTTCTTTTGTTTGTTTGTCTTGCATTATTTATTTATTTGTTGTTTCTTTGTCTTTTTCTTTTTGCAATTTACTTATTACATTCTCCCCTCCTTATGAAATTCGGTCCCCAAATTTAACTCAAGTACGTACCTATAGACTGAAATAAATAAGGATACTTGACTTGCATAGTATCTTCCACTTCCCGTGTAGCTTCTTCAACTGTATGGTTTCTCCATATGACTTTCACGAACATAATTTCCTTTGACCGTAGCTTTCTTACTTGTCTATCAACAATAGTCATCGGCTCCTCCTCGTAACAATTTCTCATCAAGCGGTATAGTCAGCGCTTCAAGCACCTGAGATGAGTCTGATATACATTTTTTTAGCATTGAGACATGAAATACCGGATGAATAAAAGACAACTCAGGAGGAAGTGCCAAACGATAAGCCACAACTCCCATTCGGTCTAGTATCTCATACGGTCCTATAAACCTGGGGCTCAGCTTGCCTCTTTTCCCAAACAGCATCACACCTTTCATAGGAGAGACTCGTAGGAACACTTTGTCCCCAATTGTGAACACTAAATCTCTTCTTCTCTTATCTGCATACGACTTTTGTCTGCTTTGAGCAATGAGCAATCTCTGCCTGATTAATTGGACCTTGTCAATAGATTCTTATACTAAGTCGGGTCTCCATAAGTTAGTCTCACCAGCTTCAAATCATCCGATAGGAGAACGACATCTTTTACCATACAGTGCTTCGTACGGTGCCATTTGAATACTGGACTGGAAGCTATTATTGTAAGCAAATTCGGCTAAAGGTATATAAGCATCCCGACTACCTCCAAACTCAAGAATGCAAGCTCTCAACATATCCTCCAAGATCTGTATAGTACGTTCAGACTGCCCGTCTGTCTGTGGGTGAAATGCAGTACTAAGATCTACTCGTGTACCCAATGCTCCTTGAAAAGATTTCCAAAAGTGTGAAATGAACTGTGATCCTCTATCAGAGATGATGGATACTGGAACTCCGTGAAGTCAGACAATTTAGTTCATAAATATTTGTGCATATCTTACTCCACTATATGTAGTCTTCGCTGGCAAAAAGTGTGCTGATTTTGTCAATCAATCTACAATCACCCATACAGAGTCATAACCTCTAAGGGTTCGTGGTAGACCAGTGACAAAATCCATAGTAATTCTTTCCCATTTCCACTCTGGAATCTCAATTTGTTGTAACAGTCCTGCGGGTTGCTGATGCTCAGCCTTGACCTGCTAACAAGTCAAACAACTAGAAACAAAGTTAGCAACATCTTTCTTCATACCTTCCCATCAATAAAATTGCTTTAGGTCATGATACATTTTTGTGGATCCAGGATGTATAGTGTATCTAGAGTTGTGAGCTTCTTTAAGAATAGCATGCCTCAACCCATCTACGTCTGCAACACATAGCATGTCACCCATTTGAAGAACACCATCACTTTCAACAATCATATCCTTGCTTTTACCAGCTAAGGCCTCATCTCTGTATTTGCAAAATTGCTCATCCTTATATTGGGTGGCCTTAATGCGCTCAACTAATGAAGACTTAGCCTGAGCACAAGCCAACAATGCCTCTGAACTTCCGACACTAAATTTGATACCTGTATCTTCTAGTATCTGAATATCTTTAGCCAAAAGTCTCTTTGTAGGAGCTATATGTTCCAAACTCCCCATAGATTTTCTGCTCAATACATCAGCCACCACATTGGCTTTTTCAGGATGATACAAAATAGAACAGTCATAGTCTTTGAGTAGTTCCATCCACCGACGCTGCCGAAGATTTAGATCTCTCTGCTGAAAGATATACTTCAGACTTTTATGGTCAGTATAAATCTCATAAGTTTCGCCGTATAGGTAATGCCTCCAAAGTTTTAGAGCAAATACCAGCAGCCATCTCCAAATCATGTGTAGGATAGTTTTGCTCGTGCTTTTTCAATTGTCTCGAAGCGTAAGCTATAACGTGACCATTTTTCATGAGAACACATCTTAATCCCACTTTCGATGCATCACAGAACACCGTAAATCCTCCAGAACCTGATGGCAAGGCTAATATAGGTGCGGTTGTCAGACACGTTTTGAGTTTTTGAAAGCTCTGCTCACATTCTTCCGTCCACTGAAACCTTGCATTTTTCTGTGTTAGATTAGTTAGTGGCACTACTATTTTGGAGAAATCCTGCACAAAACGCATGTAATAGTCTGCCAAGCCTAAAAAACTACGAATCTCTGTAGGAGAAGTAGGTTTGGGCCATTTCTGCACAACTTCTGTCTTCTTAGGATCTACCATAATTCCATCCTTGGATATAACATGCCCCAGAAATGCTACTGAGTCTAGCCAAAATTCACACTTCGAGAACTTAGCATAAAGCCGATGTTCTCGCAATGTCTGCAACACAGTCCTGAGATGATTCTCGTGTTCTCCTTGACTATAAGAATATATCAGGATATCATCAATAAATACTATTACAAATCTATCCAGAAACGGCTTGAACACCATATTCATTAAATCCATGAATGCAGCTAGAGCATTAGTCAGTCCGAAAGGCATCACAAGAAACTCATAGTGCCTGCATCGAGTTTTGGAAGCAGCCTTAGAAATATCTTCATCTTTGATTCTAAGCTGATGATAATCAGAACGGAGGTAAATATTTGAAAAGTGGGCAGCTCCTTGTAACTGATCAAACATGTCATCTATACGAGGCAAAGGATATTTATTACGTATTGTTATCTTGTTCAACTGCCTGTAGTCAATGCACATTCTCAGGGATCCGTCTTTCTTCTTTATAAACAGTACTGGTGCACCCCATAGAGATATACTCGGTCTGATAAAACCCTTAACTAACAAATCCTGCAGTTGTTATTTTAGCTCCTTCAACTTGGCTGGTGCCATCCGATATGGGGGTATTAATATGGGATATGTGTCAGGTGGCAAATCAATACCAAAATCTATTTCTCGTACTAGAGGCAATCCTGGTAAATCCTCAAGAAATACATCAGAAAATTCTCTCACTACTAGTATGTTTTCTATACTGACTGTTTCCTTTCTTGTGTCATTTACAATAGCTAAGAGACCCAACCAACCTTTTTTCAGAAGTCGTTGAGCCTTCATAAAAGATACAACTTTGCAAGTCTCTGGAACCTGACCCCTTTTTAGAACAAAACTGGGTTCGTTTGGTATCTCAAACTTAACTATCTTTGCATGACAATCAATGATAGCATAGCAAGAAGATAACCAATCCATTCCCATCAGCATGTCAAAGTCAATCATATCAAGTACAATAAGGTCAGCTAAAGTATCCCTACCCTCAACCCGAATCTGACAAGCAAGATACACGTATTCAGCTAATAGAAACTCTCCAACAGGAGTAGCAACTAGAAAAGGATCATTCAATAGCTCAGGCTGTCTACTAAACCTTAAAGCAAAGTACGAGGACACATAGGAGTGAGTAGATCCCGGATCAATCAACGCAAGTGCATCAAATGAACAAACAGAAACAATACTTGTAACCACTGCATTCGAGGTCTGAGCATCCTGTCTAGTAAATGCAAAAACTCTCGCCTGACCTCTACCAGCATTCCCTTGTCCTTGATTCACATTAGAATGATCTCCAGCACCTCGACCTTTATTTCCTGTACCTGTAGCACCTGAAGTATTATGAGTAGTCCGAGTAGGTGCAGCTGACTGAATAGAAGCATGGTTGAAATTTCTCGGAGGCTGAGGGCAATCCCTCAAGTGATGTCCCTACTGGCCACACCGAAAGCACTCTCCAGTTAGAACACGACATTGGCCCAAATGTGATCTACCACAGGTCTGGCAGACTGAAGTAGTGGCATATATCTGCCCAAAATTACGATGTCCAGATAATTATGGTCCCCTAGTACCCTATCTGTAATGTGGTCTGTATGTGGACAGTGAAGACAGGTGTGTCCCTGTCTGAGAACCCTGTTGTTGTTGTCCCTGATTTTCTGCTCTTCGATTTTTACTAAAACCGCCACTGAAAGACCCTCCTGTCTTGGCCTTCTTACGTAAATCACTAGTTGCACGCTCATCGCGTCCCTTGTTTTCAATCTTTCTAGCAAGGCCGACTGCATCAAAGTAGGATAAAGTCTTCATATGTGGGGCTACTGCAGTGTATAAATGACCAACCAATCCATCAACAAACCTCTGAACTCGAGCTTCTTCGGTAGGCACTAAGTAAGGAGCATATCTAGCCAGCTTACAAAACTTGGTGTTATATGTTGACACATTCATATCTGGAGTCTGAACCAATCTCTCAAAGTCTCTAGCATATTTTTGCATCAGGCTGTCTGGAAGAAAATGATTCACGAACAACTTAGTGAACTCGTCCCATGTCAGTGGTGTTGCTCCTGCTGGCCTTCCCAGCAACACAGTTTCATACCATGTATTGGTCATATCCTCTAGATTGTATGCTGCGAGATCCACGGATCTCTCGCTAGAACATCCTAGAGCATGTAATGCCTTGAGTTCCCCATCCAAAAAACTTTGAGGATTTGCTGAATTATCAGAACCTGTGAATTTTGCTGATTTCAATTTCAGGAACTCTTGTAAGGATACTTCCTTATTCCCGAAAGTCTGAGTCTTTGCAGGTATTTGTGCCTGTAAAGTAGCCTAAGGAGCTGAACTTCCACCCTGAGTAGGCACCAATGCCTCTAACACATTCAATAACCTTGCTACTGTGTCTGTAGGTAAGGCAACAGTAGGTACAACAGTTGGCACTGGTAATGGAGCGTCCTGAACCCCCTGTTCTTGCACTTGATCTGGCATAGTAGTTGGGGTTGACCTATGTTCCCAACTTCAGGTTGAGGAGCAGTCTGTCTTCTAGTTTGATGAACCCCAACTTGACCGCCAGCCCGGGTAGTACAACATCCAGCACCACGTCCAGCAGATGATGGTATGCGTGTCCTAGCCATCTACGAAAGAAATACTCCAAAGTCAATCTCAAGGTTATCTCAACGCACGATCAAAGAATGAAAGAAGGGAAAACATTCCTAGATGTTCAGTAGCCTCAAGATCATAAGTATGGGCGCCTACATACCCATGAACAAGACTCTACTAAACATTGCTCCATGACTCGAGACTTAAAGCCTAAGCTCTGATACCAACTTTGTCACGACACAATTTAGGATCGTGACCGGCACTTAGGAACAAGTGCCCCCAAGTAAGCCTCATCGGTATTTTACAGAAAATCAGACAAAGTTTTCCCTATTTTTGGACTATTCCAAAAAATTTTCTGTCTCAAATCAACAACCAAACATCCTAATATCAATCCAAATAACAATAACTTTATCAATTAACTTAAACAAATATCTACCATTAACCCACTAGCAGCTAGAAATACTAATTTATCTCCAACTTTGATAATAAAGAGTGATACTCAACATAAGTATAATGACAAAAAATATTCATGACACTAAAAGAATGACTATGGAGCGACTCTAAGAGTTCAAAGAAAAGACCATAACAATAAATAAAAACTCCGCCCACGCGAACAAGTGTGAGGCTCCCCAAGAACTATCAACTTGTGCGCTCTAATTAACAGAATCCTCGCCCGCGTCAACTGCTGTCTCTGTAAAAAATAGCGGGGAGTGAGTCACTAGCTCAGTGAGTTATAACACTTAACCACAACCGTTTATTTTGGGGACATGTCAGAAAATATGCTAGTATATATATTAAACAGAAAATATCATAAGAATGCCCTTTCAGAAACAATAAACAATAATCAGTCTCATCATGTTTTTCATGTAATATAAATCAATTGGCAATTCGGTAATAAGCTCGGTAAATACTGTGTAATATCAATATTCATGTTTGGAAGGTTTCAATAAATAGATCATGTAATCGGTATAACTATGGACTTCTTCGTAAGAAGTCAAATATAACAGTGGTCCCTACTCGAGGAAAATCGGTAACGGTATGCTAGTTCTACCTTCCCACTAGCGAGGGCTATAACTGTACTCGGTAATTATAAGGTTCACCAGGTCTAACGAACCCGCCGTTAGCTAAGGGTTCCTTCAAAGTCTACTCCCATTTATACTTGTCTCTGTAATCCGTATATACTCATAAGAAAATATTTTAAAACAATATAGGGCATTTCGGTTCTTATCAAATTATGTAATTTCATTTCGATAACTGTAAATTCAAGCAACGGTAAAACATATCTAGTGACAACAAGAATATTTTAAAATAACGGTAATCATCTCAAATAACTATTTCGGTATCATATCGAGTAAAAAACTTATCCCACATACAACTCAAAATAATCGGTAACATATTCATATTAAAAAATCATGTGTAACTCATGTAAATTATGAAAATACAAATTGCGGTAAGATTACTACTCACAGTACTCGTGCCAAAATACCAAATGCTTCACCTCGAGCAATTCGTACAAATTCCTCCAATCAATCTATAATTACATAATATCGATCTCATGTTAATTTCCTTGTTTAGGCTAATTCATAGCTAATTTAGAATACCCAACCCTCGAGGTTTCATATTTGACTCTTAAATTCACCGAATTATATTTACCCACATATGAGTAATTACTAATCTCTCAACTTTTTAGCCTATTCATATAATATACTCACTTAATTCATGAAAAGTCTTATGGATTTTCTCTCAGTTCCCTAACCTCCTTTTTTTTTTTAACTCTGAATCAAATCCCAACATTATATTTACTTATAGCCTATTTGGTCAAGCTTATTTTTGGGCCAAACGTGTTTTTTTGGCCAAAATTACAAATTTAGGTGTTTGGCCAAGGTTTTGGAAGGAAAAAAGTGCTTTTGAGGAGAATCAGAAGCAGTTTTTGAGAAGAAGAAAAAAGTAGTTTTTCTCCAAAAGCACTTTTCTGAGAAGCACTTTTGAGAAAAATACACGTAGAAGCAGTTGTCAAAAGCTTGGCCAAACACCAATTACTGTTCAAAAGTGCTTTTCAAATTAATTAGTCAAACACAAACTGTTTCTCGCCTTTTGAGAAAAACACTTCTCAAAATAAGCTAATTTTAGAAGTTTGGCCAAACAGGCTATTAGTCCCGCAAGGAATCATGTATATAAAAATTACTACTGTTTCAAAAGAAGGAAAACTATATATAATTACCTGGAGCTTATCGCTGAGACTAAAGAATATATGCCAATGTTTAAATGGAAAATGTATTTGGCAGTGAGGTAACACCAGAAACTTTCCCCCCTTTTCGTTTTCCGTGTTGATGCCTCTGTCAAGGTTTTTGGGATTTGCAGAAGGGATTTTCTCTTTTTTTCTAACCCTTTTAGCTTCTGTCACGTTAATGGGCTAAGCCCACTTACTTGTATTCTTTTTGTTTTTGTTTTTGTTTGTCTTGCATTATTTATTTATTTGTTGTTTCTTTGTCTTTTTTTTTTTAATTTACTTAACTATCCATTATTTAATAGGAGATATTACAATCACCTTTTTTTATAGTAATTATTTTTATAAATTATATAATATACAATATACAATAATAAGAAGAATTTAAAATAATTTTGAATTTTGGAGGCAACAGCTTCACTGCCAGAGCCGCCCCTGCGCAAACCTTTTAAATTTAACGGGCTGAAAAAATAGCGGAAAAGTAAAAGAAAAAGAAAAAGAGAAAAAAGAGCAGAACTTTCGGGATCCAATTAGCGGACGTGGCGCCGCTCACGGCGGTGTTCCCGAAGCCGGTGGGGGTAGTGCTGACAGCAGTGGCGGTTGTGCCATACAACGCTTCGCACGATCTCTCATTTCGAAGTACAAAATATTATAGAACTTATATTTAAATCACAAGAATAAAAATTGAAACTTGAGACTGGTAAATTTGGCATTTAATTGGTTTAATTCATGAATTAATACTATCCTTTGTATTCTACCAAGACGTTGGAACTCTTAACAAAACTTACGAACTTATGCATACAATTGTACCGGCAAATTGGCGTTTCGTTATTTCCGAAGTTCGATTGTGCTTTGTATTTGGGAGACATCGGAACGTGAACGGCTTTAGTGTATCAGTTCGTGTTTCGATTTTGGATCAGCGAAATTCGCTAAATAGGTATTTGCATCCCTCTGCATTTGAAGTAAATTAGCGGCTTTTTCTTCTCACCTCTTTTTCTTTTGTTGTTGTTGAGAAAATTGTGGACTAAATTCGAAATTAAAATGCTGAATTTTTTGGTATTTTAGATATTTCAATATTCTCCCTATCTAAAAACTAATAGTATATGCTTAATTCCACATTTTCTCATCAAACGTTTGATTTGGAAGAAAAAGTTGCACACATTTTGTATTTTATAGTAATAATAGTTTGTTTGGCAAAGAATTGTTGGATAATGTGGCTATTATTTTCAATTTAGAAGCTTCTTTGTTGAGAATTTGAACATCAAAAACTAAGCTTGATGTATGGTGCAAAAATTGGAGTTGGAGGCAATTCTTTTGCATATTCAGTAGTGTGAGATATAGACTTTGATGTTCCTTTTGTTAGTTCAACATTACCTTTTTTTAATGTATCCTTTGATTCCATGATTATTACTCAGCAAACGAGTTGTCGAGGGAATGAAATGGCACTGAAATCAATTATTCATGTGCTTAAGGGAGTAGGAGATAATGTAGATAGCAAATCAAAAAAGCAAGCCGAGAGGAAGTGTGTATTGAGCCGTGGCAGGTCATATGTGGCTCCTGAGAGGTTAACATCCTCTCCATGTCTATTCGTTCAAGAAAGTCCGTGGGCGAGTTTGCCACATGAACTGCTGTTTGACATAATCCAAAGAATAGAGGCCAGTGAGATTACTTGGCCTGCCCGTAGAGATGTAGTTACTTGTGCCTCTGTGTGCCGGTCCTGGAGGGAAACAACCAAGGAGGTTGTTAGAACTCCGGAACAATGTGGGCTGCTGACTTTTCCTACGTCGTTGAAGCAGGTAGATTGGATGTTGCATTATTTTCTTGTTCGTTTAGCTGTTTATTAGCAAACTGACCCTGATTTCACTTCTTGAATTCCTGTTAGCCTGGGCCTAGAGATTGTCCAATTCAGTGCTTTATAAGAAGAGAAAGGGCAACATCAACTTTCCGATTATATCTTGGCCTGAGTCCTGGTAAATTATGATACTCTCACCCTCCACTTTGTTCTTGATCTATCAATTCGAGTTTATTACTCTGACTTTCTAATTATATTTGTGGTCAATCTCGTTGCTTTCCTAATAAATAGAAAATGTATGTACTTTGTACTTTTTTCTCCCTCCAGTTGTGATTCAGTTCCTACATTTCTTCCTGATATCATTGATTCCAGCTTAAGATACCTTATCGAACACTACTCTTCTGTCTCACTGTTATTACACCATCTTGATGATTCAGATGATAACTTGTGAGAAATTATCTTATATAGGTCTGATGATTTCAACATATTCAGCTCTTTCAGGGGATGCCAGTAAATTGCTATTGACGGCAAAGAAGATTAGAAGGGCCACATGCGCTGACTTCTTAATATCCATGTCGAAAGATGATTTTTCCCGGGCAAGTGATTGTTATGTTGGGAAGTTAAGGTTGGTATGAAGCTTCATCTTATTCTTTGTCTTAAGAAAAAAAAGGCCAGATTTCCCTCCTGCTACTAATTGCTTCCATTGATCAGGTCTAATTTTCTCAGGACTAAGTTTGTCATTTATGACGCTCAGCCACCATGCAATTTATTGATCCAGTCCAGTGGTGTGTTACATAAAAAGTTTGCTATGAAGAAGGTAGAGCCAAAGCAGTTATTTGGAAATCACAATGTGGGTACCATTTCTTATGAAGTCAATGTTCTACGTACAAGGGGGCCAAGAAGAATGCGGTGCACTATGCATGCGATCCCTTTCACTGCAATTCAAGAAGGTGGATCTGCTCCTACACCAGCAACTTTCAAAGAACACGTTCAGTGCAATTCATCTTTAGTATCAGCAGTTTCAAATAGGACAGTCCAAGATTCTATTTGTAGTTGTTTTGATGAGCCAGTTGAAACAATTCAAAAGAATACAGAACCTTTGACTTTGAGGAATAAAGCTCCAAGATGGCATGAACAATTGCAATGTTGGTGTCTGAATTTTAAAGGCCGTGTTACAGTGGCCTCTGTCAAGAATTTTCAGCTGGTGGCCTCCTCTGGCACATCCCAGGGCATCCCAATCACAGAACTAGAAAAAGTAATCTTGCAATTTGGGAAGATAGGGAAAGACATTTTCACCATGGATTACCACTACCCTCTATCGGCGTTCCAAGCATTTGCAATCTGTTTAAGTAGCTTTGACACCAAACCTGCTTGCGAGTAGCCTCTTTTTTTTCTTTTTCTTTTGGCTACTATTACATGCCATTTTGTGATTTTGTCTTCACAGTTGTGTATATATATCCTTTTTTTTAGCCCTCTCCTTTGGAAGGATCTTTTATGTGCAGGCATAGGAGGCATAGGTTATTGTCTAGTAGGAATTTGGCTGATATGCTTCTAGTGCATGCAGTATTCTGCCTGCAAAAAGTGGCAATTCTCTTGTATTCTTCAGCATGCTGTACTTATTCGAAAATTCTGTCAGTTCGCAAGAAGTAATTTGCCCTTTAACTAACATAGTGACGTTCTATCTTCTCCTTTCTTTTTTTCCCTTTTCTTCTTCTTTCCCTATTTTTCTCTCTTAATCAGATTTTGGCTAATCAGATTTTGCCACTGATGCTTGCATCAGGGTAGGCTGCCTACATCACACACCCTTGGGTGCGGCCCTTACCGGATCCTGCGGGAACGCGGAATGCTTTGTGCGTCGGGCTGCCCTTTTAATCAGATTTTGGCTAATATTCACATATGCACATCAAAACGAGGCAGTAGAACAACATTTCATAACTATCATGTTTCATATATCACAGCCATCTCAATTGCAGTTGCTTTAAACATGGGTTATTGAGCATATACACAAGGATGTTTAACTTCTAACAATTACATGTATTACAACTGTAGTTTTCAAAGAATCTCTATCTCGTTATCATTACTCTTCTCCATGCAGCCAACATGGCAACCAGGGTTATCTGGATCAGAATCACTTGGTTCAAGGAAAAGGCCTTTGAGGCATCTTCTTCTGATCTTTGGCTCGTATGTAAGTTTCTGGGCAGGGGTTACATTAAATTCAGCCTTGTGTGCCTCAAAGGGTCCTGTTCTCTCACTTGATCTTATAGGTTCTGAAGGCATACAATAGAACAACATATGTATACCTGGATTTTTTGCCTCAATGGCACTGTCAAATGTAATTGAGTTGTTCATGCCCTGCACGTTGCAGTTTAGATATGCCTCTATTTCTTGATCGTCCACGATCCTTGCATCTTTTGGTCGTCTTCCCACTGAATTTCCCTCTGCATCTGTGGTTGCATCGGCACTTTCATCTGGATTCAGTTTGTAGCCTCTGCGAATGTGGATTGCCCCTTCTTTTCTGGATGAGTCAGAACCAAGTTGCATAGATGCTCCTCTATTATCACCTGCAAGTGTGATCACACTCACCGGTCCGTCTTCCAAATTTTGCTTGCCCTCTCCAACTGCCATTCTATGAATAAGCTTCGAGATGTTATCTTTTACCTCTTTGTTAAGGGGTATGTCTTGTTCAGTGGAAACCGCAGTTTCCTTACTGGAACTACTGGCAATTGTTTTGTTCTTTGGCTGAGATAAAACTGTTCTTGTATGTTTTCTGTTAGAGACATTAGAGACAGGGTTCACCCGAATCTGATTGTTATTAGAACTGGCTTGCTGCTCTGTATATGCTTGCTTTGATTGAAAAACAATGCCTGGCTGCTTTTTGGATGTCAGGAAACCACCAATATTTTCTCCTGCACCATAGTTTTTATCCCGCATCTCTTGCATAACTTCCTTCACTTCTCTAGTTTCCTGGATGTTTGTCTCTGACTGTGTCACCATCATAGGTTTGCCATTGATTTCTGAAGAGTCTGATATCTGGGATGGTTCTTCGGTAATGCCTCTAGTGGATTTCACCTCTGATAGTTTTAAAGGTTGCATTATTTTTTCAGGTGACCTAACTTTTGCTTCAGTGTCAGATATGGTCTCCTTCTTGGGAAGCTCCATTTGTTCTGACTGTGGCCGAATTGCTGTGAGCTTTGGTTCTTTTCCATAAATTGATGTAAGTGCTTCAGTGGATTTGGAAGAAGGTTCTGAGCTGTCTAATTGTTTCAGTGGAGATGTTGGCTGAGCAATTGTCTGATCCTTTTGTTGCATTTGAGAGGTTATACCAGATGGAAGATTTGAAGAAATACTCTGGCTTGCAGGAGGAGGTACCTTTGAGGTTAATTGGTCCGTTGAGAGGACTTGAGGATCCTTGCGTGTTGGGGAGGATATCGGGTTCATTTCTCGTGATTGAGGATCTAAAAGAATTGGAAGCAAGGGCACGTGAGAATTGAAAACTGCTCCCTTGTGGATTGGCAAGAAATCGAAGGTATCAAAGGTATGAGTGGTTGGCACATCAGATGGTGATGCTGGTTGAGAACTGATCCCTTGCTGTTCTTGAGATGGTATCAATGGTTGAGACTCAGTTCTGGATGCCCGAATTTGAGAAGAGGGTGAGGGAGAAACTCCTGGAGGACTAGATGGTCCGCTCTGAGCTATTGTGGATGTTGGGGTGGTGCTTATGGTAGTGGTAGGGGTTTGAGTTTCAGATTTTGAACTAGCTGGAGCATTTGCTGGTGTAGAGTTTGAGGTCGATGGCTGGTTAGGGGCTTTGCTTTCAGCTAAAGGTTGAGGAGGAATTGGGGTAGTTTCAATTAAAGGGCTTGTGCTTGTGGTGGAGAGCTGGATAGGGGCTTTGCTTTCAGCTGAAGGTTGAGGAGGAACTGGGGTAGTTTCAGTTAAAGGGCTTGTGCTTCTGGTGGAAGGCTGGCTAGGTGCGTTCATTTCAGCTGAGGGCTGAGGTAGAGGCGTAGGAGATGTTGGTGTTGGGGTGATTGTACTGGTAGGGGCATCATTACGGCTTTGAGTGCCAGCTGAAGGTTGAGCTGGTGAAGAAGGCTTTGCAGATGTTGTGGTTGAGGTGGCGCTTGGTGGCTGCTTGCGAGTTGGGTTTTCAGTTGTAGGACTGGAGGACGGCGTACTGCTGCTGGAGGGCTGTGAAGCAGCTCTTGAGCCAGTACGAGTTGTGGGAGCGCGACTTGTTTTGGTAGTAGGCTGAGTGGATGGTTTGCTTGCAGGTGTTGGAGCTGGAGATGGAGCAGGTGCAGGTGCAGGTTGTGACCAAGGAAGACGGAAGCGGAATGTGGATCTTCGTTCCATTTTACTAGGATAAATGTTATGAAGCAAAAGAAATTTGTTGTTCAATTGTCCGATGATGATATTCAACCAGTGAGAAGCACCAATATATAAAGGTTTGCTTTTGATACCTTTGAACATTTCAAGACTTAGAATGTCTCAGCTTGCCTTCTTACCTTCACCTTTTGCTTCTTTTCCTCTCACCGCAGGCAACTTTTCTCTGGAATTCCTATAATGAAATTTGCCTTATGGTTGAGGTTTGCATCTAACTTTGTTTCTTCTCTGTGTGCATAAGCATAATCCACTTAAAAAGTGTTTTTTGGCCATTGTTTAACTCTAAAATGCAAAACCATTTTTTGCACAACGTTTTTCATAATATTCATTTTATGTAACTTGAATTTCACAGAAATGCCACGACCAGACAATGAAATAACTCTCAACCATATGCAAAAGCCAGCAATATGAAGGCAAATTGTTTTATTTCATTGTTAAAGAATATCTCTGCAGGAGGCAAAGGAAGAGGGAAAAAGAAGAAACTAAGCCAACTGTGAAAGAAAGCAGCAACTAAAAAGCTATTTTCCTTTAAAATAGTCGATTACCTCTCCAAGAAGGAAAGCATTAGAAGCAAAATTCACATTAACAAACTTGGACTTACCTGATTTAATAGTTCAAGAACAGAACACAAGAATGGAACTCATACAAACAACAAAGGGGAGAGTGCTCTTCCTTCTCTTGTGACTCTATCAAGTACAGTACAATCAATTAGCTAAGACCAAATTGCCAGTTGAAGATTTCTTTTCCTCATCTTAAGGTAAGTTCTTCCATTTCTCAACACTGAGAACTACTTTATGTCTCAACATTCATTTTGATGAAAACATAAAAGCACATTTATTATTTCTTGAAAAAGACAGATATAGCGAATAATCATTTTATCACGTTTGTAATGCATTTACCAATAATCATTAGTATCTCTATGGTTACCAGATACAAACAAGTGACCTATAAGCATTTGATAGTGTTGTACCATAATCACAGAAACGCAATGCAAGGTCTTCTTCGAATGGTTAGATCATGTCATGAGAAGCTCAAGGTTACAATTCTACAGAACTCGCAGCTCAAAAGCACAAGTGAGATGAACAAAATATTCGCAAGATTTGGACGTGTCATCTCCTTCCCCACGACGCAAAACAAGGAAGCTAATGCCATAATGGTATCACAGTCCACAATGCAGCAAAAAGGGTTAGAGAATACAAAAGTATCTGATGTATTACTGACAAAGGATGGAGAAGAAAGTGGTTCATGGCTTTGTTGTCGGACAAATGACACAGTTTTTGATGCCATCAAACAAGTTGGTTGCTAAAACTTCAACATAACCATAGAAAGTTGATGTTTATTTTGTGACGGACATACAAATAACATTGCTAATATGATGATGGTGACAAATTTGTAGATGGCAGACAATAACATCGGATCTTTGGTGGTTCTAAAGCCAGGAGAGAATCAACTGATAGCTGGAATTATAACAGAAAGAGGTAATTAGCCTTCCAAGTCACATATTCTCCACAGATAGACGAGGCTGCAAAACTTTCTATTACACAATTTGTTTAGAAATAGACATTTTGCTCAATTAGATAAAAATGTTGAACTTCTTCATCTATACTTCAGAGAGTTTCTTAACGAAAAATTATGTAATTTTTGTTTTTTTTAATGAGAGCAGACTATCTGCGGAAGGTAATTGTGCAGGATAGATCATCTAAATACACAAGAGTGGGAGATATTATGACTGAGCAGGTACCCTATATATTGTCTTCTTTGTTTATTTGGCCATCTCATTTCTGTTTTTTCTGCTCAATATTCCTACCTTTGCAACAGAGCAAGCTCATAACAGTCACATCCGACACAAACATTCTTCAAGCGATGCAACTCATGAGTGGTAAATACTACTACGTGTTCAACTAATGGAAATAGATATGATTTAAGGAAAATGATCGAATGTTTTATGATTACAGAACATCACATACGACATGTTCCAGTGATAGACGGAAAGGTGGTAGGCATGATTTCTGTTGCAGATATTGTCAAAGCTGTGGTGGAGCAACAAACTGGAGAAGTGAACCAACTGAATCAATTCATTCGAGGGGATTACTACTGAAAACATATTTAGCAAAGCTACTAATATCAAAGTTGCTTGTTGATACTCTCAGCTGATACCAAACCACTACTGTCATTTTCTCAGTGTATTGCTTCATATTACTGGGCACAAGTTTAATAAAAATGTGTAACATATATTTACTTTCTTTCTCTTCTATCAAATAAATAATTAAAATTCGTAAGACTTGAAACTTGATTTGGAGGGGTGCGCCAGGCCCGTGCAATAGTGCAATGCATGGGCGACGCTCGAGAGCCTAGGTAGCAAGCTACCTTAATGGACTCTCCCCTTAAAAAAATTGAGTTAATATCGTGTGGGCCGATGACCCACATACCAGATATTAAACTGATAAGAACAGATACTACACTTGATCTTAGCCAAAAGGCCGAGAAAGGTATGCTTGATCGAAATGACGGGCCTTTTATTTTATAGCGACTCTCTGCTGTTTTCTTATTAGCATCTTCCGATATGGGAGCTGCTTCAGCAAAGCTTAAGGTGCTAATCTATATGTATTATCAAACCAAATTTTATGAACAAATTATGTTCATATCTGAGACATATAAATGTAAAATACGAAAGGAGGGATTACAAAGAAACTAAGGAACAGTGATTAAAGCAATGATGTTTTTTTGGAACTTACTGTCAAACATTTTAATGAGTTTTTGATATCCACATAAGGTCAGGCTGTTAAAAGGTCAAGTAATTGCCTGAATTGTTATTCTCTACGGCGATCAAATTCTCTATCTTGGAGAATAATGATTGATGATAAATGAAGTTAAATAAACCTGAAAGAACATAAGAATTCATGGCATTATATTACAAAGGGATGTTGATACTTTAAAAATGTCCCTAAAGCAGGTCATCCATACATAGCATTCCCTATATTATTTATTATTCACCCAATAGTATATAATTTCAATATTATTATTAACAATCCTTACGGATAATGTCAGCATAACTAGTACATGAACCAAACTACCTTAATACATATTCTTATCAAACTTGGGCTTCTTATTTACACCACGAATTAGACACCAGTGAAAGATCTTTATGTTTTATGACCACCAACCTGCGCATATTGCAATATAAATATCACAAACCAGTTAAAGAAAGCAATAATTTCAATAATTTTGACATCTCTTAGAAAATTGTCTTTTATTTCTAACCACTGAATACCAGAATCCAATAATATACCACTAGAAAGCTAGAAAACATTCCTCAAAAAGACATGCTGATTCTGCATATCTTAATTTCCTCTTTGGAATTCTCCTTTTACCAGCCATTTGCTTATCAGACCTTAAAAAAGCAAAGAGAATAAGACAAGAAAATTCTATTCTGATCAAAAGTATGCAAGTGCTCAGCATATTACTGTTATAAACGCTCTCCTTAGACGGACAATTGTTCTAATGCACACACAAGCGCCCACATTTGACTCAGAAAAGAAGAAAACATATCCAGAATATAAAGTCATGACCACTAATCTTGCATTAGCTAAGGTCTCTTATCTAAATATAAGATGAGAAGATACTTCTCCTGCATCTATCTTTTTATCATTTGGAACATTTCATCACCCACAAAAAAAAAAAGGAAAGAAAAATAAGGAAAGCCACCTGCTTATTCTATTTGTTGCAAATTTCTAAGTTGATTCAACCACACTATATATTGATTTTTTCAACAAAATACACTTCTCTTTTTGGCATATCCAAAGATTCCAACCTTAGTGTACTCCTCAAGCTTTTACTAGCATAGGACTGAACAGTTGTTAAAAGGTCTAATCTCAGTCCTCTGATCTTTGAGAAGTCACAGATAACATCTGTGTTTTACATAGGAGTAAGACTTTTCTCTTTGACTAGAGATCGATATGTGCCAGATTTGTTTCATCTTGACTGTTAAACATACTTTCTACCAGATAATTGAAACAAATTTTTACTTCATTGCAGGTTCGAACATTGTTGATCTCGAGTCAATAATTTCCCACAGAAAGTAGGCCTTAGTTCATTATTCTAAATAAGAATAGAAGCATACCCCCTCTCTACTTTATAGCAGCTAATTTTTTTTGGATTATTTTGATAGACTATGTTTTGAAACAGAATGCAAATAACTACATTAACTTGAGACATCACAAAACAAAATTGCAATTAAACTAGATAAATTCATAATTAATATATAAATAAGCTTATCAAAAACCTTATGGTCATGCTACTTTGAGATTGAGAAACCAGTGATAAGTTGCCAAGTATACATTCTATTACATAGATTTTTTAAATGCAGAAATGAGGATATTCTGGACATCTTCAATCAAGTTTTTAAAGAAAAAACGAATGCCATGAGATTGTAGGGGGGAAATACATGGTTTTCAAAACCAAAGGAGGCTTCAGGCATTTTTTCCACATAGGAGTTAACATACAGTTCAAAAATCCGGGGTGGGGCGGGGCTGGGGGTAAAACGCTTTGCCTCATAATTGTTATTTTTGGACTATTATTATTTCCTTTTCTTTTGGGGAGTTTACCGCGATTATCTGATACCTGTAACTTTTAGTTTACCATTGATTAAGTGGGGAAGGGGTGGAAAACTTATTGTACCTTGGATACACCATGTAGAAGGTATTCTAGATAAAAGGATGGGGTATTATCACTTTTATCCCGCACCAGAAACTATTTACGTCTGGTAACCGAAAAAGTGTATAAACTTGTATAATTTTTGTATATAACATACAAAATGTATATATATATATATATATAAATTTTATACATTTTTTCGGCTATTATTTTTATAGCGGCTATACAATGTCATTTTTCCTAAAAGGATTCTTAAATATCAGACACATTATAACGGCATAGATTCCTACTGTAGTTTTTTTGCTAGAATATAAACTACTATGAGATTTGACAAAAGGTATCCCTCCACCTCATTCATATGGACAGGCAGTATCTCAAATGAAAAAGGTGTCAAAGCAAGTGGTGTAAAAGGGACAATTCTCCCCTTTTTGGCAATTTTGAGAGGCTTTCAGAACTACAACTCTGACTCAAAAATAGTTCATCTCAGAATGACAAACTCCTCAATATGATCTAAACTGGAAAAACCATTGTCGTAGAAATTAAAAGTTCATTTTCTCCTTTAAGCACAAGGCAAAAACTACCATAGCAAAGAAACAGAAGAAGCAATACATCTTGGAAATGTTTGTCCTGTTTCTCTATTAGAGTGACTACAAAGCAGAAATTATTTTGGAAACTGAACTAGTAGCTGCAGGAAATCAAGATGGCTGACTATATATAGCTCGTGCATCTGGACATAGATTTTTGATACTGGTTTTGAAAAGAGTTTTAGGGTCAAATGCTAGTCAGTTTCATACTAGTTGACTTATATTTCCTTATTAGTTAAAACAAATAACAACACCAGAACGATAGTATAGGAGTACAAGAGAGAATAAGTACATAAAACACGCATAGGTTAGCTAATGAAGAGGGAAATCAATCAATCATGGTTAAAAAGAGAAACACTCGTCACACAACAGGTATTCTCAGAGTTTTACACCATGATAACCCCGATAGTACCTACACGTTATGTTGAAACACAAAAGGAGGGAAATTCAGAAGACGCGGTAATAGAAATAAGCACAGGGTGACTCCATTTGTAGAGGGGAAAAAAACATAAGCAGCAGCCACTTGCCTGTTCCAACTTGCAACTCGGAATCATAATTTGATACAGCAATAGGCAACCTAATAGTTATAATCATTTAAATGTAAGATGATAAAACTTATAAAACAATGAAATTGAGTTAATGCATAAAATTAAACACTTAGTCTTTTTACTTTGTTCATAATTGTTATCATCGATCAAAACACAAAGATCAACAATGCTTCGGTCAATGCACACATTGTCAAAAAATGGCCGGCAGACAACAATTGAAGGCGAAGGGTAACAAATGGTTTTCCAATTGAGGTAGAATTTAAGCAACATTTTGCAACCTAAAGATGGCAAAATATCTTGATAATTGTTTTTCGGCCTAAGATATTATAACATTGGCGTGTCTATCTTAGCCATAGAATTGGAATTAGGGGATCTAATCTCCTCCAGCTGGGTGAATTTCTTATCTGATCCACCCGCTGATGGTCACAAATACTATTTTCTTATTCTTCCTCCACCTATTCCTATTAACATTACTTCAAGAATCATGTATTCTACCTCCCCTAAAAGAAAACGAAATATTCGCCAACTTGCCACAAACCAAGACCATCTCCTCCAGCTTATAAGGAACTAGCTAGCTTAGCATTATCTTGTCCATACCATTCACTTGAGTACTTGACTTTGCTAGCTCACAACCCTCTATCCCTATTAATCAATAATGGCCTCATGGACTACAAGGCAAAACAAGAAGTTTGAAGAGGCTTTGGCTTTATTTGACAAGGAAACTCCTGACCGCTGGCATAACATTGCCAGGTGTGTAGGTGGAAAATCAGCAGAGGAAGTGAGGAGGCATTATGAGTTGCTTGTGAAGGATATCATGCAAATTGAAAACGGCCATGTACCTTTACCTAATTACAAAGCCGTTGAAAGCAATAGCAGGTATGCCAATGAACAAAGGTATAGCAAATCTATACTCTCCACACAACCAAACTAATCTTTTCATCCACATACAAGTCAATGATACATTCTGTATTTTTAAGGCTAAGCATTTTGTTATATCTGCCAAACATTAATTTTCAGAAAGATGATTTAAGAAACACCATCAAAATGTTATCTTTTAACGCTTGTTGACAAAACAAAGTATGTGACACTTGGTAACTTTGAAAATTGACATACCTTGTATAGATTCCATATGTTGTTATTCTCTTATTTCTGGTACTGCTTATTAACCACCTTTCCATTTTTAGTAACTTTAAGTCAAAGGCTAGTCACACTCCTTGTTAAAATAAAATACTGACCCCTATATTGTAAAGAATAAATGCTTAAAGTTTCAACTTTTTGCAAGTGGAAAGTTTAGAGATGTCTGCACATTTACCTATTAATTAAGCTTCTAAATAACTAAAACGAATCCTACTTGTTTTAAATCACGTGCATAAGTCCTACATCTTGATCCCCTACCACTTCATTATACAAAACACAATTGTTTAACAATTGTTTCTAGTGCTGATAATACATATCATCACATGATGCAACAGATATTTTATGAGCTCCTCACATTAATTCCTCGATAATCCTTCAGCAATCCCAATTAGTCACTTCTCGACAAGATAATTTCAGCAGCACTTACAATTGAAAGAAAACACCTTCTGTGTAAGCAGCACTAAGAATATAAGCCAAAAGAGGACTAATTAAGAGTTACTTCTAATAAAGTTGGACGAATCTCTGAACTCAAATTGATATTGTTTTGCTGCATTTCAAATTTTCTTAAAAAGAAGAAATAGTGTTTGTTTCTCAAACAACTAAATAATGCTTATTTCCTCATCATTGATCAATTCTTTACATGGCTATTTCTTATTGAACAGGCTTCTGAAGAACCTGAAGCTACGGTGAGAACAAATTTGCAGCCAATGCTCAATAACATCACATGTTCTCCATTAAATGTCAAAGCATTTAAATTGTGAATTCATGTCTGAGTTTATGAAGAAAGCAAAATGTATGACTACATTATTGTCCATCTCTAATCCATTTAACTTCGATCTTAGTGTGTAATGTTTCTCAAATGTATAATATATAGATATATATAATGTCTGCTTCACTTCTATCTTAGTGTATTTTATTCCAAAAATCAAACTAAAAATACACGCTTCAAAATAAGAACATTTTAATTACATGAATCAAACAGGAGAAGGTAGTACAAATTACTTCTTGACTGGATTTTCAACCTCATACAACCCTATACCAACTGAGATGCGAAGAAAGGAAAGAATAATCAGCGAGTTTTCGAATGCCAAATGGTTCGGTGCGTAAAACTTAGTAAAAATTAAATGACTTAGCTCTTGAGAAGACGTTAATCAAGCATTTAAACTGTGGAGATAAAGTAGCCGGGCGACGAAATTCCTAAAATTGTGAAGCTAACCAAAGGGGGAAAAAAACACTGGCGCAAGAGATGTAAGCAAAAGTGGAGATGCGGGGTATCGATCCCCGTACCTCTCGCATGCTAAGCGAGCGCTCTACCATCTGAGCTACATCCCCTTTGTTGTTATAATACCCTGGTCAAAATCATAATCAACAAAGATTAAAACAAATATTTACATCTACATCTACATCTATATTATATATTATATATTATATTATCTATCTATATATTATTATAAAAGTACGAATAATTTATTATTATAAAAGCACGAATAATTTATGTTAAATATTGAACGACTAAAATATTCCTATTCTTTTATGCCCTTAAATATTTGTATAGTTTAAGAATCTAATTGTAGTTAAATTACTCAATGATGTAATTCTTTTTCGATTTAAACTACACATATATACATCGACCCTATAAAGTTGATCCGCTTGAATTAGAAAAGCACATTAATAATTTTCTTTTAAAAATTAAAGTGTCTTACGTAATTTACTACAACATATGTTGTAGATTGAATTTTAACTTATGATCAAATTTTAAATGATTTACCGACTTATAAAGCTTAAAAGAAAAACTATAACACTTATTAATGGTTCTTATTTTTCCCTATATCTTCCCTAATTGAGAACGTATATATTTATATCTACAATTATCTATTTCTATTTATATATCTATATTATTATACATCTATCTATCTATATCTACATCTATATCTATCTACCTATATCTATATATATATATATATATATATATATATCTATCTATATTATTATAAAAGTATGAATATTCAACACTAAATATTAAATGATCAAAATATTCTTAAAATATTGAACGACTTTTATGCCCTTAATTATTTATATTACAAGCAAATAAGAAAAGGATATAATTGGAAACATTACACGCTAAAAATACAAAGTTGTGATAGAATACAAATTTAACCGTGTGAATGAAATAAGAATTGGTTTTGGAGAAGGCATGTAATCACGTAAGAAAAAAGTAGTGAGCAACAAGGAATCAAAATGGCAATGTTTCTCAAGTTTTGTTTTATTCTTGCGTTAAATTGTCTTAAAATTTCGTGATTTGTTTCCCTGAACCTCAACATTCTCTTTATCTTATATAATTGTCTCTTTATCTTATACAATTGTCTTATTTAGATAATTAGTAGTATATTTTTGGAAAATCAAAATCTTGTTAGATTCATCAAATCTCTATCTATACCTATATTTATCAATATTTATATTATTATAAAAGTACGAATATTTTTTTTTTATACCCTTTAAAAGCTAAATTATTTCTTTCGGAACATAAGTAATACTTGGTTAACATTGTAACATTCAAACTCTCTTCCTAATTAATATTCATGATTTTGAAATTAACTAAATATTACTTTAACAAGTCCATATTGGATAGACTTTGCAACGGATCGGAAAGTGATTGCAGTTTTATTTCAGTTAAGGAGGAGTCCTATGGACACAAAACTTATATCCTGAAGATAATCAATATTTCTGTTTGCATTATATGCTCATAATAGGTGTCCACTTTTGAAGATATCAAAATGCATGATTTTAACTCATAGTAGAAGTCTTTTGTATGTACTTCAACATGCAAAGTACTTATAATAGGTAATAAGTAATTTGTTTTTCTTTAACATGCTGGATGCCTACATTCTGCAAATTAAAATCCATAACTTTTTTGTGTGGTTAAATTAACTTTCTCTAAGAGTAAAGTCTAATGATAATATTTGATTTGCTTTGTAGGTACTTTGTCTTTTAAGGATCTTGAAGATCAATGAAAGATGTTATAACAAAGACACAATATTGATGAAAAAGTTAAATCTTTGAAAACTGATTAACTTTTTGAGACCTTCTTCTACTTTAACTCTTTTCAGTCAAGCAGAGAACTTGCTTTTTTACTTCATTGATATTAGGCATTAATGTGCATCATCACTTTTGTTTATAAAATTTTTTTTTTTTTAGATTTTAATTTTACCTACCTGTTTGATGCATGAAAATTGAATTTTTTTGCATATAGATGGAGGAATTATTAGATAATGGACTTCTTATTTATGAAATGTGTGTAATGGAGAAACAATTGGATTAATATCATACTATTATTATCCTAATTCGTGATACTTGATCTAATTGAAACAATGGTTGACGATACATACTTCTTCAAGGAAAAATTCTTTATCATTACCTTTTAACGTGATATCTCACTAGGTGACTTCTCCAACTTCTTTTATATTCTCCTTTAGTTTTGTCTAATTATGATAAATTTAATATTGACTCAGTCAATAATTAGGGACAAACACTAATTCTTGGAGATGTTTGGGACTTGTCAAAGTGTTCGGACACCAGATATTCGAATTATTCGAATAATCACGACACATCTCATATATATTTGCTTTAACGGTCTTCACTCGACCCATAGATACTAAGATAATCATAGAGATATAAAGTCCCCAAATACAAGTTTATTTGACGGTTAATAGGGTGACTATTATGGGTGACTTGACCGTGAGAAATATTCATGGATGCCAAAGATATCTGAGAGATTATAGGGGAGATTTTGGTCATGATGAGTATGTGTTTCGAAGTAAACCAAATTTGTGAATTCCGTCTAGGATTATTGTCGCGACCCAAAATTCAACTAGTCGTGATGGCACCTAACTCAACCCGCTAGGTAAGCCACCTTTCAACTATCAAATTCCAATAACAATTATTAAAGAAATTTAAGTAAATAATTATCTTAACCTTATACATTCCCCAAGAACTGGTAATACAAATCATGAGCTTCTAAGATTAGAGTATACAAAACGGAAATGAAATAAATCCATAGTCTGTTTAAATAGTACAAAAACAGAGCTTTTATAAATCTAAGGCTACCATGAACAAGGAGCAGCTACAACAGGAACGTATGTACATCTTCAAATCTCGCAACCATCGAGCACAACAACAACAACAATCAACATCTGCACGCAATGTGGAGAAATGTAAGTGTAGTATCAGTACAACTGACCTCATGTACTGAGTAAGTAACAAACCTAGTATTAGGTTGTAAGTAGTAACGAGCTTTGACCAAGGTCGGGTCCAAAACCACTAATCCACAACAATTAATAACGACATAAAGCAAATAATATCAGAAGTAACTCAGAGATAAAATGCTCAGTCACATCATGATTTCAGCAATAAAAGTTTTTTCTTTCAAGTACATCAGTAAAAATCTAAATCTTTTGCCAAAGTTACCAAAAATGTGAATAAGTTTGAAAACAGAAATTTTTCCAAAATTCCTTTTAATAATAAATAAAATATCTCATTTTCTTTCCAGATAACCATTGTAAAACAAATGCATCACTATACCCATCTGTCAACATGTGTGAGAAATTATGAATAATGTGATACCGTACAGCATGAGAAAAATACATCGCTATGCATATATGTCATGTGTGCATGTCAATGCAATGTATCTCAGAGATTGTACTCATGTACTCACACTCTCAGAGTACTCAATTTCACTGTCTCGCATTCTCTCTCACTATGCTCAGCATACTCAATCACTCAGCGCTATACAATACCTGCTGCGGCGTGTAGCCCGATCCCTATTTATAGTCGACTGCGCTTATTGGGGGTGTGTACAGACTCATGAGGGGCTCCTACAGCCCAAGCACTATAAGCACGGACAACTCACGTGCTTCACGGACAACTCACGTGCCATAATATAAAGATCTGGATCCGCACGGCCAACTCACGTGCAATAATAATATAAGGATCCGCACGGCCAACTCACGTGTTGCACGGCCAACTCACGTGCAATAATAAGCCAATAAGGCATGCTGCAGGCAGTGAGCCTCGATCCATATAATATCCTCACAATCAGGCCCTCGACCTCCCTCAGTCATCAATCTCTCCAGTCTCTCTCTCATGGGCTCACAATGTCATGAGAATAACCCAAAATGATGATATGATGTATCAATAAATAACAACAGAGACTGAGATATGCTATGCAATGAAATGAATATGACTGAATATGAATTTTTAACATAACCAATAATTCACAGCAATACGATCTCTGTGAGTCCCAATAATACTGGCACATAGCCTCAACATGATTTTTAATATGCTTTTCAGCTCAATTTCTTTAACTCATAAAATAGCATGGAAAATGCCAAGATTATTTAACTATAAAATTTTACAGAAATAATTATGTCATAATTTCTATAGTGCACGCCCACACGCCCGTCACCTAGCATGTGTATCACCTCCCAACAATTCACGAAATACATATATTCAGGGTTCATACCCTCAGCTCCAAGATTAGAAGAGTTACTTACCTCGAACAAGCAAAATCCAATGTCGAGCAAGCTAAGCAATGCTCCAGAAATTCTATTCTGCGCGTATCGACTTTCAAACGGCTAGAATCTAGTCACAATTAATTTGATTCAGCCCACAAAATTATAGAAATTAATTCCATATCAAAATACTAATATTTTTCAAAAATTCGAAATTACACCCTAAAAATCATCCGTGGGGACCACGTCTCGAAATCCGATGAAACTCACAAAATACAACAACCCATCCAATTTCAAGTTCAACCATACTAATTTCACTCAAATCCGACTCCAAATCGGTATTCAAACTTGAAAAAATCGTTTTGTGATATTATAGAAATTTTCTTCTATTTCTCTTGAAGATTCAATAATCTTACACCAAAAATGAAGATTAATTCATGGAATATAATCACAAGAGAGTTAAGAACACTTACCCCAAGTTGTGTGGAAAATTTCCTCTCTAAAATCGCCTAACCCGGGCTCCAAAATCCGAAAATGGGTGAAAATGTCGAACCCTCGAATTTAAGGTTCTGCCCCAGCGATTTTCGCATCTGCGGACAAGATTTGCGCACCTGCGCATCTGCTTGTGCGAGCAAAACGTCGCATTTGCAGACTCCACTCGTCTGCCCAGTTTCCGTTTCTGCGTGCATCCGTCCGCATCTGCACTCACGCAGGTGCGGAATTTTCCCTCGCACCTGCGACCAATGCCTCACAGCCCTCTGCCCGCATCTGTGCTCCTTCACGCGCAGGTGCGATTGCGCACCTGCAAGCATCTTCCGCACATACGCACCACGCTTCAGCGTACCCCTGCTCTCACTTGCGAGCTCGCACCTGCGACTACTTTTTCGCAGGTGCGATTACACTAGAAGGCTTCAGTTCCAGCAGTCTTCCAAATTCAAAAATCAATCTGTTAACCATTCGAAACTCACCCGAGGCCCTCGGGTCCCCGTCCGAACATACCAACAAGTTCCATAACATAACACGGACCTACTCGAGGCCTCAATTCATACCTAACAACCTCAAAAATATAAATTACACACAGATTCAAGCCTAATAAATTTCCAAATTTCCGAATTCTACAAATGATGCCAAAACCTATCAAATCACGTCCGATTGACCTCAAATTTTGCACACAAGTCACATTTCACATTACAGACCTATTCAAATTTCCAGAATCAGATTCTGACCCCGATATCAAAAAGTCACCCTCCCCCGGCCAAACTTCCCAAAAATTCATCTTTCGGCATTTCAAGCCTAATTCCACTACGGACCTCCAAATAATTTTTCGGACACGCTCTTAAGTCCAAAATCACCATACAGAGCTATTGGAATAATCAAAACTCTATTCCGCGATCATTTACACATAAGTCGATATCCGGTCACTATTTTAACTTAACCTTTAAACCTTGGAACTAAGTGTTCAAATTCATTCCAAAACCTCACCGGACCCGAACCAATTACCCCGGTAAGTCACACAACAACTGTAAAGTATAATTTGAGCAGTAAATGGGGAAACGGGATTGTAATACTCAAAACGACATGTCGGGTCATTACATTCTCCCCCACTTAAACATACGTTCGTCCTCGAACGTACCAAGAGTTGTTCTTAACCTTCAAATCTCTATTCCACCTTACCACGCACATACCCGGAGGGTGATCTCACGTTACCCTATTTCATATAGGCCTGACAACACAATACAACTGAAAATCCTTAATTTAACTTTTGCCCAAAAACCTTGGAATTCAATTCCCAAAATTTCTTTCAAGACACAAATCTTACATTTACACACCATATAAGTCCGAACAAGTTGCATTGAGCTATAACTATAACCAGGGATATAATCAACCAACATATTACACAACTCGCATGCTTGTAGCACCACTCCTGCTCGCAGTGACTACTCCAAAACCAACCGCATACTAGTATTAAACCCATATCGAACCAAACCTCATCCCAAAACCTTCGTACACTATTGATAATAAAAGAAACACGCGAAATTTCATGACCACTTACCATATCAACAAGTCACAAAGCCCTCTCGTCCCAACCAGAACCATAATCCCTTTCTGAGATGACTTTCAATATTATACTCCTGAATATACCGAAATCAAACCTGATAGTACCCATTCTAGGTCCAATGACCTTATATTACTAAACACAATTGTTCCATAGACATGCCTCACCAATATAACTCAGAGCCACAACTCGTGCCATCCGCGCACTAATACGTAACAATTCAAATGTACCCAGTCATGGAAAATGACTCAAATAAGAGAACTGCCCCACCAGATTAACAAGTACCTCTACAACGAAACACTGAAAATTCATCATACACCATAGAACCATCACCCGATTTTAACACGAGGTTCATGTTATATACTCCGAGCCATCTTGCTCCAAATTAATAACGACGGAGAAGCAAATGACAAAAATACCACACAAAACCTGAAAGGACATAACCATTACGCTATCGATCATGCAATACACCAAGTACTCATCACACTCAAATTCCGCTATAAAACTCAAATAGAACCACACCATTTGTGCACATAACCAATGAATCACAACTCCTCGTACATAAAGGAGTAACTCACAGATTATTTGAGAACAAGAATAAGTTCAACATCAACCATATGACACATCCCTCAATAATAGCAGTATGGAGCCAACCATTCCAGCTCGGTGTAGAATACACATCTTAATTGGGCCTATCTATGGACCCCCAAATCAACTCGGGTTACCCACAAATAGATAAAAATCCCTCTGAAAATCCATAATGACTGAATCATAACACATTTCATCATCCAGCTAGCTCCGGCCACAACTTCACAGTCCACAACCATGAAACAATCTGCTCCTGGGAACTCCCAATCTCCAAATCCATAGAACACGCGAATCACTATATTTGATTCCATCTCCACCGCCTGAATGCCTAACACCTCTCTCATACACGATCATCCCACGAGAAATACTTTGAAAGTTCTTCGTACCACTTGACAAAATTTGAATATCAGCAGTCTATCAACCATGTGAGTACCGCAATACTAATCGTAAGTCAAAATACAATGCGCCTTCTGAAGTCCGTCCCTTTCTCATACAACACCAAGTAATAATAGTATTCATCTAGTTATTTGAAATTGTCCATGTTGTCCAACATTCGTTACCTTCTCTTCAAGACTGTACTGCCACCTTGTACATGAAAATCTAGCTTTCGTACAACGCATAACATCTATCTTGCCATCATGTGAAAGGCACAAGAATCTTATTATCAACTTTGAGTCACCAATAATTTACATTCCATTTTAGTTAGAAACCTTTCTCTTGCTTCTTTCCAAGAGAAAATCACAATACACAACACGTTCTCCACACCGGTAGAAACCATCAAGAATACTTTGGAATTTATTTGCACATAATCAAGCCCTTAAAACTAAATTCCTCTAACTCGACCAAGCCATGCAGGTCGCCAAGTCCAGGTGTATTGCCACAAAGCACCTGTAGAAAACACCCACATCATAAGCACCCAAAGAACCGATCATATCCATTACCATACTGATCCAACCTACTACCCAGTTGTCCTATTTTCTCCGAGTCCCTTCCGAATTTGTCTTCAGATTGATACTTCTTCTTGCTAAAATACCATGATCTTTAACCACAACTCACCCTACAAACCTTATCATAGAATCACAACGCCCTACAGCCCATAAGCAACTGTATTCTTCTTAAGCACCTTCAAAAATACCACAACTATAACACTCACTCTAAGAATACCTTATGTGAATTTGAAATTGTTTTTCTTACCTTCCCCATACAAAAATGTAGAATCCATAGTCATATAGAATTTTCGTAAGTCCAGGCACCACCAAATGCAAATCTCGGATTTTATCCATACACAAGTCCGAAAACATTCTCAATTGCTATATATAATTCTCAAACCCACTGGAATTTTCTCGGGAGTCAGCCACTTTGCTCAAATCTAATTGCACCGCCCAAATGGGCCAAAAGACACGTGCCCCATTAGCACAACAACACTCAAAGAAGTAACTCTACTTTAACACCACATATCAAATTCATACTCCGTGCGCACTACATCATTCACCAATAACAACTCACTCATCCCACGAATTTCATATACTCATATGTGCAATATAATCCTTAACCAGGAATTTCCTTATTCGAGTCATCCTCGATCTCAACTTCTGCAAGTCATAGCTAACCCACAAGTATGCCTTAGACCAAAATTAAAATTTAACACCTAATCATGAAATTAAATTGTCAATAGCAGACTCCCCCACTTGGCTCAAAGCCATAGATTAAAATATTCCATAACTCACAATACCAATACTCTCTTACTGCCATAATGCCACAGTCAGTCTAACGAAACTTCTTCCCAAGTTCATACAATGTCAACCATAAAAATACCTCAATTATTCACTAAGCTCGTATTCATCCTCTTAACACACACGTCAACTTTCTCAACCAGATTCAGATTCAAATCTCCACCCATACACCTCGTCGGCAGAAAAGAAACTCTCTACTCACATCATAAGGAATACTCCTACGTAGATTACTCCGCAGGGGCTAACCCACCTGCTTAGCCTCAAACTGGTATCTTGTTATACCCTTTCGCAACCACAATTACTATGTAATTACTCAATTTTTCTGAGTCCAAACTCATTAACAAGACATGATAATTTAATTTGTCCCACAATTTAACAACGTGAAAGATCCTTCAAAACATTCACACTCGAGACTGTACGTCACATCAAAATGAAAATCAAGCACCCAATGGCCTTCTTTTACATTTCAAGGAAACACTTCTTGTCACATTCAAATCGTCTTAACACATCCCGCAGTTACATCATACTTATTACAAAGCCATTTCCCCGCTCATCGAGCCACAAATTCCACTGTAAGGTCATTACCGAACATATGAGTCCAACTGTACAGGTTACAACTGAAGCTACCAAGCTCAAGCTACGGTCTAACCATGGCCTCAAGTCCTCCAGACTGGCTCATCACCAAAACACAGAATACTCACCTCGAACCTCGTTCATAGAATCACAAGCCGGCGATGCACAACTGATACCGAGCGCTAATGTGCGCATACAAATACGTGGAAGGAATTAAAAGAGTTATGTCTCAAGATGAATCAATCCCGCACGATAAAGAAAGAAAGATGGGAAGTATATATCCTAAATGCCTTGTAGCCTCTCAAAGATAAGTATGGACGTCATCATACTGATCCGCAAGACTCTACTAGACACTTGCTCATGACTTGTAGAACCTATGAGCCTAGAGCTCTGATGCCACCTTGTCACGACCCAAAATCTAACTAGTCGTGATGGCACCTAAACCAACCCGCTAGGTAAGCCAACTTTCAACTATCCAATTCCAATAACAATTATTAAAAAAATTTAAGTAAATAATTATCTTAACCTTATACATTCCCCAAGAACTGGTAGTACAAATCATGAGCTTCTAAGAATAAAGTATACAAAGCGGAAATAAAATAAATACATAGTCTGTTTGAATAGTACATAAACAAAGCTTTTATAAATCTAAGGCTACCATGAACAAGGGGCAGCTATAACAGGAACGTAGGTACATCTTCAAATCCCGCAACTATCGAGAACAGCAACAACAACAGTCAATATTTACACGCAATGTGCAGAAGTGTAGTATCAGTACAACCGACCCCATGTACTGAGTAAGTAACAAACCTAGCCTTAGGTTGCAAGTAGTGACGAGCTTCTATCAAGGTCGGGTCCAAAACCACTAATCCACAAAAATTAATAACGACATAAAGCAAATAATACCAGAAGTAACTCAGAGATAGAATGCTCAGTCACATCATGATTTCAGCAATAATAGTTCTTCCTTTCAAGTACATCAATAAAAATCCAAATCTTTTGCCAAAGTTACCAAAAATGTGAATAAGTTTGAAAACAGAAATTTTTTCCAAAAATCCTTTCAATAATAAATAAAATATCTCATTTTCTTTCCAGATAACCAGTATAAACCAAATGCATCACTATGCCCATCTGTCAACATGTGTGAGAAATCATGAATAATGTGATACCGTACAGCATGAAGAAAACACATCTCTATGCATATATGTCATGTGTGCATCTCAATGCAATGCATCTCAGAGATTGTACTCATGTACTCACACTCACAGAGTACTCAATTTTACTGTCTCGCATTCTCTCTCACTATGCTCAGCACACTCAATAACTTAGCGCTATACAATACCTACTGCGGTGTGCACCCCGATCCCTGTTTATAGTCGACTGCGCTTACTGGGGGTGTGTACATACTCATGAGGGGCTCCTACAGCCCAAGCGCTATAAGCACGGACAACTCACGTTCTGTACGGACAACTCACGTACTATAATATAAATAACTGGATCCGCACGGCTAACTCACATGCTGCACGGCCAACTCACGTGCAATAATAATATAAGGATTCGCACGGCCAACTCACGTGTTGTACGGCCTACTCATGTGCAATAATAATATAAGGATCCGCACGGCCAACTCACGTGCAATAATAAGCCAATAAGGCCTACTGCAGGCGGGCAACCCCGATCCATATAATATCCTCACAATCAGGCCCTCGGCCTCCCTCAGTCATCAATCTCTCCAGTCTCTCTCTCATGGGCTCACAATGTCATGAGAATAGCCCAAAATAATGATATGATGTATCAATAAATAAAAACAGATACTGAGATATGCTATGCAATGAAATGAATATGACTGAGTATGAATTTTCAACATAAGCAATAATTCACAGCAATACGATCTCTATGAGTACCAATAATACTGGCACATAGCCTTAACATAATTATTAATATGCTTTTCATCTCAATTTCTTTAACTCATAAAACCGCATGGAAAATGACAAGATTATTTAGCTACAAAATTCCACAAAAATAATTATGTCACAATTTCTATAGTCACGCCCATACGCCCGTCACCTAGCATGTGCGTCACCTCCCAACAATTCACGAAATACATATATTCAGGGTTCATACCCTCAGCTCCAAGATTAGAAGAGTTACTTACCTCGAACAAGCAAAATCCAATATCGAGCAAAGCTAAGCAATGCTCCAGAAATTCCATTCTACGCGTATCGACTTCCAAACGGCTAGAATCTAGTCATAATTAATTTTATTCAGCCCACAAAACTATAGGAATTAATTCCATATCAAAATACTAATATTTTCCAAAACTCCGAAATTACGCCCCAAAAATCACCCGTGGGGCTCATGTCTCGAAATCGGATGAAACTCACAAAATACGATAACCCATCCAATTACAAGTTCAACCATACTAATCTCACTCAAATCCGACTCCAAATCGGTATTCAAACTTGAAAAAAAAATCGTTTTGTGATATTATAGAAATTTCCTTCTATTTCTCTTGAAGATTCAATTAATCTTACACCAAAAATGAAGATTAATTCATGGAATATAATCACAAGGGAGTTAAGAACACTTACCCCAAGTTGTGTGGAATATTTCATCTCCAAAATCGCCCAACCCGAGCTCCAAAATCCGAAAATGAGTAAAAATATCGAATCCTCGAATTTAAGGTTCTGCTCCAGCGATTTCCGCATATGCGGATAAGATTTGCGGCACCTGCGCACCTGCGCATCTTCTTCTGCGCACTTCCGTCCGCATCTGCGCTCACGCAGGTGCGGAATTTTCCCTCGCACCTGCGACCAATGCCTCACAGCCCTTTGCCCGCATCTGCGCTCCTTCACGCGCAGGTGCGATTGCGCACCTGCGAAGCATCTTCCGCGCATGCACTTCAGCGCACCCCTGCTCGCACTTGCGAGCTCGCACCTGCGACTACTTTTTCGCAGGTGCGATTAAACCAGAAGGCTCCAGTTCCAGCAGTCTTCCAAATTCAAAAATCAATCCTTTAACCATCCGAAACTCACCCGAGGCCCTCGGGTCCCCGTCCGAACATACATGTCACGACCCAAAATCCCTTAAAGGTCGTGATGGCGCCAGACACCACTGTCAGGCAAGCCAATAATACATGCTTAGCTTAATTACCCATTTTAATGGATTTAAAATCAAAATTTCTTCAATGAAATAAAAAAAAATTAAAACTCATAGAGTAAATGATAAATATTTTTAGCAACTAAATTTCTAAATAACTCACAACCATTCCCAAATCTCGGTGTCACAAGTGCATGAGCATTTACTAGGGAATTAAAATAAAATACAACATCTTTCAAGAATATAAATTAGACATGAAAATATAATAACTCTGAAGGAGATTCTGTTAGCTGCGGATCGTAATATAGAATGCAGCTCACCGATGTCCCCACAATTATTAACCACACCTCTACGCCCACAAGGCCGCTATACATATATATACCTGCACAATAAAATGTGCAGCAAGTGTAGTATGGGTACGAAAATAACGTGTACCTAGTAAGTATCAAGCCTAATCATGAAGAGGTAGAGACGATATGGCCGACTATGACACTCACTATGGGTCAATAATATTAAATAATCATAAAAATAGAAATATTTATATCAACGTGATTCACAGAGTTGACAATAATTTTATTGAACCAGCAGAAGTAATTAAATTCCTTCAATTCCAAAAATTCTCAATATATTAATTACATTCCTTCAATTCAAATAATTTCTAATCTATTAATTAAACCCTTCAATTTCAATAAAAATTCCAATTTATCAAATAGCTTTACAGGCTGCAATTCAATTTCAATAAATTTTTAATTTATCAAATAGCTTTACAAACTGCAATAAACTGTCCAAGTATCGTGTAATTATTATTATTATTAAGCACGATTTCTGCTGAGGTCGTACGGCCTGATCCTGAGTTTCGTGTACACTGCCAATGGATGTGCGGTGTGATCCATAGATGCGTTTATCCTACCGAGGCGTTCGACCCGCTCCACAAGAAAGGGGGACATTTTCTTATGTACCTCCGGAATGAGAGTATATTTATTATAAGATAAATTCAGGAGGAAGAATAATTTCTCTTAACAATTAATTAATTTAAACAGAAATTCAAGCATATGAGATTTTCATCCTTTGATATTTTTATCTAACAACTCACAACATATATATATAAATATATCAAATAATTTAATTAAGTGAAGACTACCATTTACACAAGTAATTCATGCTTTTGAGTCCTAAACTACCCGGACTTTAGCATTAGTAGTAGCTACGCACGGACTCTCGTCACCTCGTACGTACGTAGCCCCCACAATTAGCAACAATTATTCAATTTAATCACCTATGGGGTAATTTCCCCTCACAAGATTAGACAAGAGACTTACCTCGTCTTGCTCCAATTTAATCCACTAGTAGATCCTTTCCTCGATTATCCAACTATGTCTGGCTCGAATCTAGCCAAAATAATTCGATACAATCATTAAAATTTATAGGAATCAATTCTATAAGAAAATACTACATTTTCAATAAAATCCCGAAATTAATTAAAAATTAGTCTGTGGATCCCACGTCTCGTAATCCGGCAAAAGTTATGAAATCCAATAACTTATTAAATTACGAGTCCAACCATACCAGTTTCACTCAAATCCGACTCTGAATCGATACCGAAATCTCAAAAATTCGTTTCTATGAGATTTCTAAAAATTTCTCAAATTTCAATCTTAAAACACTAATTAAATGATGAGAACAATGATATATTTATGTTTATAGACCAAATCCAAGTTTGAATCACTTACCCCAATGTCTTTTCCTTGAAAATCTATCAAAAATCGTCTCTGCTCAAGCTCCAATTTGTTAAAAATGGCGAATGAGACGAATGCCCTCTTTTATAATTCTGCCCAGGCAGCCCTCGATCCATGGCCTCGATTCTCGGCCTCGATCCTCGGGCTCGATCGTGGCTTCGATCCTCGGCCTCAATTGTGGCTTCGATCATGGGTCTCGATTTTTGGGAGTTCGATCTTGGGAGCTCGATTTTGGGCCTGAATTTCCAGCAGAAAGGAAATAAATTGCAACAGCTGTTTTAAGTCCAACTTTTGATCCGTTAACCATCCGAAACTCACCCGAGACCCTCGGGGCCTCAACCAAATATACCAACAAGTCCTAAAATATCATACGAACTTATTTGAAACCTCAAATCACATAAAATGACGCTAAAATCACGAATTATGCTCCCATTCAAGCTTAATGAAACTTAAAATTTCCAACTTCTACATTGGATGTCGAAACCTATCAAATCAACTCCGATTGACCTCAAATATTACACACAAGTCATAAATGACATAACGGAGCTATGAAAATTTTTGGAACTGGATTCCGACCCCAATATCAAAAAGTGAACTCCTCGGTCAAACTTCCAAACTTAAATTCTTGTTTTTAGCCATTTCAAGCCTAATTTGACTACGGACTTCCAAATAAAATTCCGAACACGCTCCTAAGTCCAAAATCACCATACGGAGCTGTTGGAATCATCACAATTCTATTCCAAGGGGTCGTTTGCACATAATTCGATATCCGATCACTATTTAAACTTAAGTATTTTTAATTATTTCATCAAAATTCCATATCTCGGGGTAGGGACCTCGGAATTTGATTCCGGGCACACGCCCAAGTCCCAAATCATGATACGGACCTACTAAAACTGTCAAAATACTAATCCGAGTCCGTTTGCTCAAAATATTGACCAAAGTCAAACTTGACCTTTTAAAGCCAACTTAAGGAACCAAGTGTTCCGATTTCAACCCAAACACTTCCAAATCCCGAACCAACCATCCCCGCAAGTCATGAATTATTAAAGCATATACGAGAAGTTTTATTTAGGAGAACAAGGTTCTAAAAGTCAAAACGACCGGTTAGGTCGTTACATTCTCTCCCACTTAAATATACGTTCGTCTTCGAACGTGCTAAGGAGTGTTCAGGAGTTATCCAAAATTACTGTTTAACACCTCGTGCACCTACCCATGCTACCACACCCAGTTGAGCACACTAACTCGAGCCAATCTTAAAATTCTCCCATTTATTTAGGCAAATAAGCCTTAGAGCCCAATTCTAACATCCAGAATTCTCCACCATGCCTGTTTCCAACATATGAATGTCGTATCAATCACTACACGATGCACCAATACAGAATTGCATACCGTTGTTGAATTTAGACCATGCACCGCATCATTCACATGACTATAATAACATCCTCCGATAACAATAGCCAAAATTCCACGAATCTGATGTTCACAACACACCTCATGAAACATATAAATCATGTTCCAACTCTTAAAATTCTTCCACGATGGAAGAAATGTGTAGAAATTCATAATCAACTGCCGAGTCAACAATTATTGAGTTTCTCCTTCTGACAAGAACCATTGCCTCATTATAACCAAATAATGGTATTTTCTCTTTATTACACTCCATATAATCTGATCGCACTGATCCCGTATCCAATAATCTCGTCTCACCGAGTATAAGCTGCTCAGGCAATAAACCACCTCATATACGATCAAAAAGCCTCATATGACGCCACAATTAGCTAATAAGCCACGGACTCGATTGCGATACATAAGGAAAACGAACCCTGTAAAGGATTACTCAACCCACGTGACTAATTAGACAACTAAAAAGGTGTCATGAACCTTCCTCAGAAAACGGGGCACAAAACACACAAAATAGAATATAGGTGACTGTACTCAACATCACACTGTTGCGGCATGCAACCCGATCCACACATGATACCGTTGCAGCATGCAACCCGATCCAAACAACATACCCGTAGCAGCGTGCCACCCGATCCGCACAAAAAGAATCTATAAGAAAATACTTACCGAGCTAGAATGCTCATTACTACAAAATATCCGAATATCGGACACAACCACGCTCAGTGCATAATATCATCCCTGGAAGGACCGACAACGCCATACGCTACAAAACTCAAGCACAACTAAGGTGCGATATATGATATGAATCTCAAGAGCCATCCTGCTCACATAACACTATCGCTACGCGGGACCTGAACACATAGAAATTTATCAAGCCGTTTCATAACTCACACGGCACAATATAGTATTACATGAAATAACTGACGACGAAACGACGTCCAACGTCTGAATACTCCTCCATAGGGAGCTTTTATGCTGAAATGAACACATCCGGCCTGATATAGAGCCCGTATTCATATTTAAATTCATCCACAGACCTCAAGCCAATTCTGATCGCACCGTACTAGGCTAATAGACTTTCAAGGATCCATAATAACTCTTTTCCCCTAACACACAAGAACAACCATCATAACCTGAACAAACTTCCACATTCCACAACCAAATGAACCGAGCACCCTCCAGGCAAAAATTCTCGAATTAGCGATATCACCACAATCTTTATACTTGGTTGTTAAATATTTAATCAATCAGGTGACTACTTGTCATACTCATACAATTCTCCCGTGGAATACGCTCCCACGACTTTCCGCAACAGATAACAAGTCTGCACATCCATGCTACCGGTTACACTAATGCTGGAAAGCATATCAAGAATCCACAAATCAATACACAAGGTCTCTTACACCTGACATCGACCTTAGATGATGCCAAAAACAATACCATCTTACTTTAAACATCTAAATCCCTTTCCTGCTCATCCGAGCTCATGACATCCTTGTCAACACCGAACCGAAATCTTAAATCCTCAACTTTCGAATCTCATGCTACTTAGTGCACTTAACCACGCCAATGCACAGGAGTACAAGAATTCCATCATAACTCCCGAACCACTAATAGGGTAAACACTTCATCATATAGAAACCTTCTTCTTAACTCATTTCAAGAGAACCATTGCAACACGTTACTGAATTCCCATATCCGTAAAAAAAAAAATACCGGCCTCAAGTAGTGACCTAAACCACCATTACTCTCCTGGGATCCCTCTACACATAACATGCCCTAATACTTGAATTCCTCCAAATAAAATCAATTACGACGGCAGTCAAGCCTCGCACGTACCGCCGCAAATCACATGCATAACTCAATGCACTGAAAGGAACTGATCATTGCCACAATCATGCCAATTTAACCATTGTTAGCCGATCCGTCTTTTCTCAATTTATTCTCAACTTGACTTAGAAGTAATAATATCTCTATTCATTACATCACGAACTCAAATCCACACTCATCCCGAGTGACCTTATGTCACGAGACCATGTTGTTTCAAAATCCACGAATCTCATACTCTTCCTTGTGCGCATTTTTACATCTTAAACTGGTACACCCATTCTGATACTTCTTTTATGAATCCGAAGATATTTTCTTTTGTTTCTTAAATGCTACACCACAACCTGAAGATAACGCAGAGTACTCCAAGCCCCGTTTCATAATCTGCTGCAAAAGCTCGATACTCAACCATACTATGGACTCGAGATCCTTAGACATCACACTTTAAATTTTTGAACCCGCTAAGACCGTTATTGAGAGTCACTTGCTCTGACTTGTTCCCAAACATGATCAAATCCAAGGCCTTGCTAGCACATGGAAACTTTTTCAAGGAAACACCCGACTGTCTCACTTTCCCTGTGCATTACATCTACACGAAGCTTAAACTTTGAGTTTTCCCAAAGCCTGAATACGAATCGGTAAGGCCAAATATGGCACACATTCCCCAAATCCTTTGCTCAAATTACCACCGATGTTTTCTTTCCATAGTCGTAATGACCCACCAATACACCGATGACCAGAAACCGCACAAGTTGACACTACGCAATCCAATCATAGACAGTGGGACTCTCCCACTTAGCTTGAAGCTACAATTACAAAATTCCGGAATCCACCGAGATTCTTTCTTCATCGTTGACATGATCTTGCACACGCAACTTGCCAAATTTTCTCGAAATCCTTCTATTAACCTTTAATAAACACTCCAAACCACTAGCCACATTTACATATTAAATCTCTTACCGGGTAGCCAGTAGAATTCTTCGCAGAAGCTTCGTCAAAACCACGCGACCGTTAACCTGCTCACAGGAGATAATCCACCTATGGAAATTACATGCCGACATATTCCAACGTCTCTACACTAGGTGCAATTACTACGAAATCAGTAGATCATCCTGAGTCCGAGCTCATTCACCAGTTGCACCAGTCCGTGCAGTCCTGTTGTATCCAAAGTCATGTTGTATCCTTCTTCATATCAAGCAACTCCCTTTTGTTGTATCCAATCTTCCTCAATATAGCAGCCAATATTCTAAATTAAGTCCGTAGACCTAGTCACTGTCCACCATGACTCCCAAATCACTCAAATTTCCCCCCAAGGTGTGTGGCTATCCTACCACAGAACATGTATGCTACCTTGCCACTCTCCCACTTTGGTCAACCATCTCCTTTAAGCAACTACTCTGCTTTTGTTTTCTTACACTTGGCCTTTTCGGAACCTAACCACCGCAAGGTACCTTTCATATATCCTTCCTCATCCTCCGCTTCCCAGTTGTTGCCCTAACTAAAAATCTGTCTCTTTAGAACTTGAACTAATAGCTCGTTACCAGCTTTAAACCTTTTTGATGATCATCCTTCTCGAGACATCAATACTAGGAACGTTGATTCGATCCTGAATCACTGCACACCGCGATGTCTAACGATTGCTTCCCCTATACCAATTCCTAACACCCCATCGTGAAGGCTAGTTGAAGAAAACCATAACACCGGCAAACCTTAACACATTTAACAAGGCGATGACACCACATCAAAATTGAGAACTCTACCACACTCGAAAATATCAAGCTTCGTTAATCTATTAACCCCAAACCTGAACATTCATAGTACGATTACCTTTTCTTTGCTGGGAATAAAATATAGAACCTCTGAATCATGTACTGGGAAAAACCTTCTTTCAAGTCGTTTACTGCCCTGACACATAGACGGTCATTTTACCATTTCATAAACACTGTGCGATAACAACGCACGAATCATCATAACAATCAATGCCAAATCTCAAAACCTTAGGTAGTGCTGATACTTAATTTGAAATGACAGAGCGGCCTTTCGTAAAGCGACGATAATAGCCCAATTAATTACACAGGGAGAAGCATCCTGTACTACATCTGTAATACCATTAAAAATTTCCTCGATCCCCAATTTGTAACAAGCGCTTCACGTCGCATAAGATTAAGTAGGAAGGAAATGAAGGCATAAGCCTCAAAGGAATCAAATCGCATGATGAGGAATTAAAAAGGGAAGTATTCCTAACAGCCTTGTAGCCTCTCGAAGATAAGCACAGACATCTCCGTACCGATCCGCAAGACTCTACTAGACTTGCTCATGACTCGTGAGACCTACGTGAACCTAATGCTCTGATACCATGTTGTCATGACCCAAAATCCATTAAAGGTCGTGATGGCGCCGAACACCGCTGTCTGGCAAGCCAACAATACATACTTAGCTTAATTACCCATTTTAATGGATTTAAAATCAAAATTTCTTCAATGAAATAAAAAAAATTAAAACTCATAGAGTAAATGATAAATATTTTTAGCAACTAAATTTCTAAACAACTCACTACCATTTCCAAAATCTGGTGTCACAAGTACATGAGCATTTACTAGGGAATTAAAATAAAATACAGCATCTGTCCAGAATACAAATTAGACAGAAAAATATAATAACTCTGAAGGAGATTCTGTTAGCTGCAGATCGTAATATAGAATGCAGCTCACCTATGTCCCCACAATTATTAACCACACCTCTGCGCCCACAAGGCCGCTATACATATATGTACCTGCACAATAAAATATGCAGCAAGTGCAGTATGAATATAAAAACAACATGTACCTAGTAAATATCAAGCCTAATCTCTAAGAGATAGAGGCGAGATGGCCGACTATGACACTCACTATGGGTCAATAATATTAAATAATCATGAAAATAGAAATATTTATATCAACGTGATTCACAGAGTTAACAATAATTTTATTGAACCAGCAGAAGTAATTAAATTCCTTCAATTCCAAAAATTCTCAATATATTAATTAAATTCCTTCAATTCAAATAATTTCTAATCTATTAATTAAATCCTTCAATTTCAATAAAAATTCCAATTTATCAAATAGCTTTACAAGCTGCAATTCATTTTCAATAAATTTTTAATTTATCAAATAGCTTTTACAAACTATAATAAACTGTCCAAGTATCGTGTAATTATTATTATTATTAAGCATGATTTCTATCGAGGTCGTACGGCCAGATCCAGAGTTTCGTGTACACTGCCGAGGGACGTGCGGCACGATCTATAGATGCATCTATCCTGCCGAGGCGTTCGGCCCGCTCCACAAGAAAGGAGGACATTTTCTTAAGTACCTCCGGAATAAGAGTATATTTATTATAAGATAAATTCAGGAGGAAGAATAATTTCTCTTAACAATTAATTAATTTAAACAGAAATTCAAGCTTATGAGATTTCCATCCTTTAATATTTTTATCTATCAATTCACAACATATATATACATATATCAAATAATTTAATTAAGTAAAGTCTACCATTTACACAAGTAATTCATATTTTTGAGTCCTAAACTACCCGAACTTTAGCATTAATAGTAGCTACGCACAAACTCTCGTCACCTCGTGCGTACATAGCCCCACAATTAGCAACAATTATTTAATTTAATCACATATGGGGTAATTTTTCCTCACAAGATTAGACAAGAGTTTACCTCGTCTTGCTCCTATTTAATCCACTAGTAGACCCTTTCCTCGATTATCCAACTATGTCTGGCTCGAATCTAGCCAAAATAATTCGATACAATCATTAAAATTTATAGGAATCAATTCTATAAGAAAATACTATATTTTTAATAAAATCCCGAAATTAATTAAAAATTCGTCCGTGGGGCTCACTTCTCGGAATCCGGCGAAAGTTATAAAATCCGATAACCTATTAAATTATGAGTCCAACCATACCAGTTTCACTCAAATCCGACTCTGAATCGATACCGAAATCTTAATAATTCATTTCTATGAGATTTATAAAAATTTCCCAAATTTCAATCTCAAAACACTAATTAAATGATGAGAACAATGATATATTTATGTTTATAGACCAAATCCAAGTTAGAATCACTTACCCAATGTCTTTTCCTTGAAAATCTATCAAAAATCGCCTCTGCTCAAGCTCCAATTTGTTAAAAATGGCGAATGAGACGAATGCCCTCTTTTATAATTCTTCCCAGGCAGCCCTCGATCCATGACCTCGATTCATGGCCTCGATCCTCGGCCTCGATCGTGGCTTCAATTATGGGTCTCGATTTTTGGGAGCTCGATCTTGGGAGCTCGATTTTTGGGAGTTCGATCTTGTGCCTCGATCTTGGGAGCTCGATTTTGGGCCTGAATTTCTAGCAGAAAGGAAACAAATTGCAGCAGCTGTTTTAAGTCCAATTTTTTATCCGTTAACCATCCGAAACTCACCCAAGACCCTCGCGACCTCAACCAAATATACCAACAAGTCCTAAAACATTATACAAACTTATTTGAAACCTCAAATCACACAAAACGACGCTAAAACCACGAATTATGCTCCCATTCAAGCTTAATGAAACTTAAAATTTCCAACTTCTACATTCGATGTCGAAACCTATCAAATCAAGTCTTAAATGACATAAGGAGTTATAAAAAATTTTGGAACTGGATTCTGACCCCGATATCAAAAAGTCAACTCCTCGGTCAAACTTCCAAACTTAAATTCTTGTTTTTAGCTATTTCAAGCCTAATTTGACTACAGACTTCCAAATAAAATTCCGAACACACTCCTAAATCAAAAATCACCATACGGAGCTGTTGGAATCATTAAAATTCTATTCCGGGGTCGTTTGCACATAATTCGATATCCGGTCACTATTTGAACTTAAATATTTTTAATTATTTTATCAAAATTTCATATCTCGGGTTAGGGACCTCGGAATTTAATTTCGAGCATACGCCCAAGTTCCAAATCACGATACGGACCTATTAAAATTGTCAAAATACTAATCCGAGTCCGTTTGCTCAAAATATTGACCAAAGTCAAACTTGGCCTTTTAAAGCCAACTTAAGGAACCAAGTGTTCCGATTTCAACTCAAACACTTCCAAATCCCGAACCAACCATCCCCGTAAGTCATAAATCATTAATGCACATACGGAAAGTTTTATTTTGGGGAACAGAGTTCTAAAAGTCAAAATGACCCGTTGGGTTGTTACAGTACCAACAAGTTCCATAACATAACACGGACCTACTCGAGGGCTCAAATCATACCTAACAACCTCAAAAATACGAACTACACACGGATTCAAACCTAATAAATTTTTAAATTTTCGAATGCTATAAACGACGCCGAAACCTATCAAATCACGTCCGATTGACCTCAAATTTTGCACACAAGTCATATTTCACTTTACAGACCTATTCAAATTTTCAGAATCGGATTCCGACCCCGATATCAAAAAGTCAACCCCCGGTCAAACTTCTCAAAAATTCATCTTTCGGTATTTCAAGCCATTCCACTATGGACCTCCAAATAATTTTTCGGACACGCTCCTAAGTCCAAAATCACCATACGGAGCTATTGAAATCATCAAAACTCTATTCTGGAATTGTTTACACATAAGTCGACATCCGATCACTATTTTAACTTAAGCTTTAAACCTTGAAATTAAGTGTTCAAATTCATTCCAAAACCTCACAGGACCCGAACCAATTACCCCGGCAAGTTATACAACAACTGTAAAGTACTATTTGAGCAGTAAATGGCTAAACATAGTTGTAATACTCAAAATAATCGGTCAGGTCGTTATAATCATACATTCACAGATCTTCGTAACTATAAGATAACTTCACATCCAAACTCTTTAACTTTCAATTCTATCACGCATAAAGGTTGAACTACAAAAGAAGGTAATAGGATCTCAGTAACATTAGTCAAACAAACAAACCTTGATCAGCTAACCACCACCAATATATGACTATTTCTTGATTCATAAGACCTCTTTTTTTTTTTTCCTAAATCACTTTAGAACTTAATTATTAGTAGAGAAAAAGAAAAGAAACACTTTGTAGCATGACATTCCATAATTAGAAAATCATTTAGAAATATAGAGTGAAAGCAATAAATATCTAATTAATTTAATTTGATTTTCCTTTTTTAAAGTTTGAAAAGATTCAATTCTTTTAAATTTAATAGGTCTACATGCAAGTAAATTTATCATTCTTATACAAAATTTAAATTAGTTGACAAGGGATATACGTGCAACGCACGTACATAGAAGCTAGTTATTATAAAATCATGAATATTGGATCTGTAAATATTGAACGACAAAAATACCCCTGACGTATTGACCGACTTTTATACCCTTAAAAATTAAATTATTTCTTCAAAAAAAAAAATAGAATATGGGATAAAATTGTAACATTTAGTACCTAAAATATAGGAGTTTGAAACCAGCTAATACTAGAAAATTTTAAAATCATAAAATAACGTGAATCAAGTTATAGTGCCTTAAATAAAGGAATTAGTTACCAACTAATAATAGAAATTCTTAAAGCCACTTGTCATTGGAAAACACGAAGAAGAATTTCTTAAGCCACGACATAACATAATATTTTAATGTCACTCTAACTCCTTGTTTAAACAAATGAAAGAATACCTAAAAGAAACAAAAAGTTAGAGTAAGCTTAAACGTGTAAAACATATATTTAGCAGCCTATCTTGTTTTAGCTTCAAAATTAGAGGTAGTTTTAAAATAGAATTTGATTTTTTATTATACCAAATAATCTATAAATTTATGTAGGAGTAAATAAATAAGGGTAAATTGTTATGATTAGGAAATTATTTCCTTTTTACCCAAAGATGGGTCCTTATAATTCAAATATTGACCAATTTTGTATATTCTTCAAAATTGAATTATTTCATAAAAAAAATATAATTTGGGATATAACATTTGATTTGGTAGGTATGACGATCTTTTAATGTATATAATATTTTGCAACTCAGAACACTAAATCTCAACTGATGACTACTCATAATAAATCAATTACTTTCAAAGATGTTTTAATATATACACTAATTTGCAACTCAGAAACGCTAAATCTCAATTGATGATAACACATAATAAATTAATTACTTTCAAACATATATATACTAAATTACATCGCAATGTTCTCTGTGATAATTGATTTGGACATACTAAATAATTTTGATATGAGCAAGTATATTATTGTATAGACACATGATGACCCCTGTGCTTTTTAAGAGATGAATTAATAAGAATTTGAGTTGAATAATTTTCTAGCGATAAGTTTTGTATAATATGATTTCTTTTGTATAATCACACAAATGTGTTTTCAATGTGTGCCTAAGAAATTAAAATATTTAGACATAAAAACGTGTGCTTTCTAAGAGATGGATTAATAAGAATTTGAGTTGAATAATTTCCTAGTGATAAGTTTTGTATAATATAATTTCTTCTGTATAATCACACAAATGTGTTTTCAATGTGTGGCTAAGAAATTAAAATGTTTAGACATAAAAATGTATAATTACACAATTGTGTTTTCAATGTGTGGCTAAGAAATTAAAATGTTTAGACATAAAAATGTGTAATACTTGAAATAAAATAACGTCTGACTAAAAAAAGTTCGATAAAACACATTATTGACTAAATGACTTTTAATTTCTTTATTTTCTCCATTATCAATATATCTTTATCTTAAGATATATATTAGACTTCATATACCTTAAGGCTTAACTAAAATTAATCATAACATCAAATAACATAATAAATAATAGTGTATTCTATAAGTTATTTTATAACTTTAGTCACATAACTATGTGATTCCGGAATATTTAGTTTCAATTTCCTCCTATATTATGTCAAAACATTATTCATAACTTGATTTGTATGATATATTGTATTTTTTTAAATTTATTTTAAGAAACTAATTTCGTAGTGTGTACAGGCTCAATAGTATATGCAATTGAAAGTTTATTACTGTTAGTATGCATTTCTCGTGCAATGCGCGAACATAAAGATTAGTATTAGTATAAAAGCATAAATACACTGTTAGTAGACGAAAATAGCCTAAAATAACCCTTCAAATATATATTCTATGTTGGACAACAATGTAATTTTAGTTTGCTTCTTTTTCATTTACTAAATTAACAAACGAAGAGAGACAAGCCCAAATTTAGAGGAACTATTATACAATCAAAATCCTAAAACTATGATTGGTCTACGGCTTTATATCGGACACCTACAAAGATTCAAAGACAAAAATTCAATCTCAAATATAGTAAGAGAGGTCTTCTGGTATGGTAAGTATTCCTCTTTTAAGCAACTAAAAGTAAAAATTAACAAATAGAAAAATAGAGGATGTAGTCAATGTCATATCGATGCTTAATGAGTATAACTTTAATTTAAAAGTTTAAGTACAAAAGACAAATATGTCCCTTTTATTTTTTATATTTTTCCTTTATAATTAGTATATTGGTTTGATCTATTCTTAAATCTTAAATTGCAACTGGATAAGTCATCATTATGTTTACTATTTTAGTAAATCAGTGTAACATCTAAAAAGGGAAAAAGAACTTTTCAATAAGGAAGCAATTTTTCTTTTTAATAATAAAAACTAAAATAAATGAACGAAACAAGTACTCATTAATAAGGAATAAATTGTTCAATCAATAAATTCTTCAAATATAAAAGAAAATAGTTTTTCAAGAAGTATTCTCTAATTTAAGAAGAATCTAGCTTTAGTGTACGTGCGTTGCACGTGTGCATTGCGTCAATTAGTATAAAATGTATATAAAAATATATTGTTGAAAATTAGCAATTGACATTAAACTAAATGTAATATTTGTTACACGTATTAAACTCCAAAAGCACTTATGAAGTTCATAAAATTTTGTCAAATAAGAAAAAAATAATATAAAACAAAATTTGAATTTGGAGTCCTAGATGTAGTATTTTTTACATAGTTAAAATAAGAAAAATTAATTAATAAGTAAAATTTTAATTAATTTTATACTCTTAAATATTAGAAAAATAATTATATGACTATTTTATCTAGTGTGTAATCTATTTTAAAGGGGTAAAAAGACAAACGATATTTCGGTAAAGGATTTCGTGCTTTTAATATAGTAATAATATAAATATAAAGTGTTACACATTCAAAGTCTTAAAAACAAGGAAGTAGCATGGATTCTAATAAAACTACAAGGATTCATGTTAAGGAAGAAAGACAAAAACTCCAAGTTAAAAGAAATAGTATATTGTAATGACTCAACTGGTCATTTTAACTTTCAGAACCCTGTTCCCTAAAATAAAACTTCCTGTATGTACTTTTAATGATTTATGACTTGCGGGGATGGTTGGTTCGGGATTTGAAAGTGTTTGGGTTGAAATCGGAACACTTGGTTCCTTAAGTTGGCTTTAAGAGGCCAAGTTTGATTTCGGTCAATATTTTTGAGAAAACGACCCCTGAATAGAATTTTGACGATTCCAACAGCTCCGTATGGTGATTTTGGACTTAGGAGCGTGTTCGAAATTTTATTTGGAAGTCCGTAGTTAAATTAGGCTTGAAATGGCTAAAATAGGAATTTAAGTTTGGAAGTTTGACCGGGGAGTTGACTTTTTGATATCGGGTTCGGAATCCAGTTTCAAAAATTTACATAGCTCCGTTATGTTATTTATAACTTGTGTGCAAAATTTGAGGTCAATCGGACTTGATTTGATAGGTTTCGGTACATAATGTAGAAGTTGGAAATCTTAAGTTTTATTAAGCTTGAATTGGGGGATAATTCGTGATTTTAGCATTGTTTGATGTGATTTGAGTGTTAGACTAAGTTCGTATGATGTTTTGGGACTTGTTGGTATAATTGGTCGAGGTCCCGAGGGGCTCGAGTGAGTTTCGAACGACTAACGGATCATTTTTGGCCTTTGGAACACTGCTAATAACTGCTAGTATTTTCTTCTGATTTCCTTATACGCGATCGCGTAAGTTGGTCTGCGATCTCCTAGAGTAATTTAGGCAGAAGTAGATTTGTTCTACGCGATCGCGTGAATGGGGTTGAGATCGCGTAGGGTTAATTTGGGCAGCTGGAAATTTGTTTACTGCAATCGCGTGGACACGTCCGCGATCGTGTAGAATTGGCCAGTGTGTGTATCGCGATCACGTGCCATTGTTTGCAATCGCGTAGGGGAAATTTGAGAGGAAGTTGGGCCACGCGATCGCGTGAAGAGGGATACGATCGCATAGAGTCGAAACCTGGTGCATCGCGATCGCGATCGCAAGGAACTTGATGCGATCGCGTAGGGTTAATGTTTGAGCAGAAAAAAATTTGTGCTACGCGATCGCGTGAGGAAGTTCGCGTTTGCGTAGAAGAAATCACTGGGCAGAGAGTTTAAATTCTGAAAATAGGACTTCATCCCATTTTTCATTTTTAATGATTTGGAGCTCGAATATTAGGCGATGTTTGGGAGATTTTTAGAGAAAACAACGGGGTAAGTGGTCTTAGCTCAATATTGGTTAAATTACTCGAATCTATCACTATTTTTATCATTTAATTGGTGAATTGAGTTGGAAAAGTTTGAATACCCTCTTGGATAGATTTGAGGATTTGAAGGCCGAATTGTTATCGAAATTTAGTGATTTTGGTATGGGTAGACTCGTGGTTGAGCGAGCGTTCATATTTTGTAACTTTCGCCGGATTACGAGACGTGGGACCATGGACGAATTTTTAATTAATTTCGAATTTTTTATTGAAAATGTAGTATTTTCTTATAGAATTGATTTCAATAATTTTTAGTGATTGTATCGAATTATTTTGGCTAGATTCGAGCCAGACAGAGTTGGATAATCGTGGAAAAGACCTTCTAGTAGATTAAATTGGAGCAAGACGAGGTAAGTCTCTTGTCTAATCTTGTGAGGGGGAAATTTCCTCATAGGTGATTAAAAATTAAATAATTATTGCTAATTGTGGGGGCAACGTACGTACGAGGTGACCAGAGTCCGTGCGTATCTACTATTAATGCTAAAGTCCGGGCAGTTTAGGACTCGAAGCATGAATTACTTATGTAAATTGTATTTTTTATTTAATTAATATTATTTGGTATATATATGTATATATTATGAATTATTAGATAAAAATATTAAAGGATGGAAATCTCATATACTTGATTTTCTGTTTAAGTTAATTAATTGTTAAGTGTTCTTCCTCCTGAATTTATCTTATAATAAATATACTTTCATTCCGGAGGTACATAAGAAAATGTCCTCATTCTTGTGGAGCGGGCCGAATGCCTCGGCAGGATAGATGCATCTATGGATCGTGTCGTACGTCCCTCGGCAGTGTACACGACACTCTGGATTGGGTTGTACGTCCTCGACAGAAATCGTGCTTAATAATAATAATCACACGATACCTTAATAGCTTATTTTAGCTTGTGAAGCTAATTGATAAATTGAAGAATCCTTGGAATTTAATGAATTATTATGCCTGCTTGTTAAGGAATTAATTGTTATTCCTGTAAATGAGATTAATTAATAAATTAGAAATTATTTGAATTGAAGGAATTTAATTAATATATTGAGAATTGTTGCATTTGAAGGAATTTGATTCTTTCTGCTGGTTAAATAAATTATTGTAAATTCTGTGAATCATGCTGATTTAGATATTCTAGTTGTATTTCAATTATTATTATTGACCCATAGTGAGTGTCAAAGCCGGCCATATCGTCTCTACCACTTCGAGATTAGGCTTGCTACTTACTGGGTACACGTTGCTTACGTACTCATACTACACTTGCTGCACTTTTTATGCAGGACCTGAGGCAAGTACTAGTGGGGGACCTATCGTCTTACACTCACGTTATCCAGGGGCATAGTGGTGAGTTGTTTCTCTGATCCGTTCTGCAGCTACTAGTGTCTCTCTTTGTATTTTTCATTCTGTCTATGTTTATTTCAGACAGTATTTGAGGTTTTGTATAATCTACTAGATGCTCATACACTTGTGACACCAGGTCTTGACACACACATTGGTAGAGTTTGGATTTTATTATATTTTTCTTGGTTTTAAATTTTATCAATGTATGCTTAATTTATTAGTTGGCTTGCCTAGCTGTAGTGTTAGGCGCCATCACTACTTATAGGTGAAATTGGGTCGTGACAACATGGTATCAGAGCACTAGGTTCACTTAGGTCTCACAAGTTATGAGCAAGCCTAATAGAGTCTTGCGGATCGGTACGGAGACGTCTGTACTTATCTTCAAGAGGTTATAGGGTGTTAGGAAATTACCTTTCTTCATATTCCATCGTGCAATTAATGTAGCACTAAATATTCTTCTCTTATTCTCTCATAGATGGTGAGAACGCGCTCGAATGAAGTTCCAAACCAGGGAAGAGCTACTCCCCCAGTTGCTAGAGGCCGAGGCAGAGGCCGAGGCCGAGGGAGGGCTCTAGCCCGTGGTAGAGGGCGAGGACATCCCAGGACTATTCCAGTTATGCCGCCAGTGGGTCCAACAGAGAATCCCATTATTGAGGAGCAGGGTGAGGTTCCTGTGGCAGAGCCAGCTCCGGTGGATTTCACATCTGCACCAGGATTTCAGGATGTCATGGGTCGTATGCTGCGGTTCATGAAAAATATGAATCAGGCTGATTTATTTCCGGCAAATCCAGCCACATCTCAGGCGGGCGGGGGAGCATAGACCCCTACCGCGCAGGCTCATGGACAGGCAGCGGATGTATTTCAGACCCAGGGTACACTACCCGTGGGTGGAGCCCATCCAATAACAGCAGCTACACCTGAGCCCAGGCCAGCTGTAGCCGCCGATCCTCAGAAATTATTGGACAGATGGACTAGACTACATCCTCCTGTCTTTGGGGGTGAGTGACATGAGGATCCACATGACTTCATTGATCGTTGCAGGGATAGACTGTACAACATGAGGATATTGGAGTCTCACGGGGTAGACTTTGCTACTTTCAGCCAGAGGGCAGAGCTCGTAGATGGTGGCAGTCTTATGCTCTTGGCAGACCAGCAGATTCTCCTCCCATGACTTGGGACAGGTTCACCCGTATCTTCCTGGACATGTATATTCCACCCTCCCAGAGAGAAAAGTTACGGTTTCAGTTTGAGTAGCTCCAGCAGGGTCAGATGTCTGTGACTGATTATGAGGCGAGGTTTTCTGAATTATCTCGCCATGCACTTATGTTAATTCCTACTGAGGCGGAGAGAGTGCAGAGGTTTGTTGCCGGTTTACATACTGGTATTCAGGCCACTATGGCTCGAGAGGTTGAGATGGGTACTTCTTATGAGCGAGTTGTGGCGTGCGTCAGCGGAGCCGAGAGCAGATTATGAGAGATAAGCGGTTCAGGTACTCTGGAGAGTTCAGGGGTGCTCCGTCTTGGGGTAGAGGTCAGTTTTTAAGGGGGCAGTCCAGCAGACCCCTATTTCCAGCACACCACCTCCTCGAGGTGCTCCAGTGCGACTTCATCTCAGTGCTATACCGGAGAATTCTTACCACCCACCAGCTATTCAGGGTCCTCCCAGTGGGTATTCAGTTCCCCAGGGCCAGACGCTTAGTCGGCAGCCCATCGCACCGAAGAGTTATTATGAGTGCGGGGATCCCAGTCACATGCAGAGGTTTTTCCCCAGGCTTCAGGGTAGACCAGTACAGTAGGGTCAGCAGCCTATGCTTACCGGAACAGTTGCTCCACCCGTAGTTCGACCACCAAGAGGTGGAGGACAGGTGGATAGAGGTCGTCCTAGAGGTGGAGGTCAGTTAGGCGGAGGCCAGCCAGTTGGCGCTCCAGCTCGGTTCTATGCTTTTCCGGCTAGACCAGATGCAGAGGCCTCAGATGCTGTGATTACATATATTATTTCTGTTTGCGGCAAAGATGCCTCAGTATTATTTGATCCAGGATCCACGTATTCATATGTGTCATCTCTATTTTCTCCATTCCTGGGTGTTTCTTGAGAGTCTTTGAGTACTCCTATTTATGTGTCCACTCCTGTAGGTGATTCTGTTATTGTGAATTGGATCTACCGGTCCTGTATTATTACATTCTGTGGTTATGAAACTAGAGCAGATCTCTTATTGCTCGAGATGATCGATTTTGAAATTATTCTGGGTATGGACTGGTTATCTCCATATCATGTTATTCTAGATTGTCATGCCAAAACCGTTACCTTGGCTATTCCATCTTTGCCTAGGCTGGAGTGGAAGGGTTTGTCGGTTAGTTCATTTAATCGGGTTATTTCTTTTATAAAGGCTCAACACATGGTTGAGAAGGGTTGTTTGGCTTATCTAGCCTATGTTCGGGATACTACCGCAGAGACTCCGGCTATTGATTCAGTGCTAGTAGTTCGGGAGTTCTTCGATGTATTTCCTTCAGATCTTCCAGGTATGCCACCTGATCGTGATATTGATTTTTGTATTGACTTGGCTCCATATACTCAGCCTATATCTATTCCATCGTATCGCATGGCTCCAAAAGAATTGAAAGAATTGAAAGAGAAGCTTGAGGAGTTACTAGCCAAAGGGTTCGTCAGACCAAGTGTATCGTCTTGGGGTGCACCAGTATTATTTGTGAAAAAGAAGGATGGAACAATGCGGATGTGTATTGATTATCGCCAATTGAACAAAGTCACTATTAAGAACAAGTACCCGATGCCGCGTATTGATGACCTATTTGACCAGTTGCAGGGTGCTAGGGTGTTCTCTAAGATCGACTTGAGGTCCGGGTATCATCAGTTGAAGATTCAAGATTCGGATGTTCCGAAAACTGCTTTCTGTACTAGATATGGTCATTATGAGTTTCTGGAAATGTCTTTCGGTTTAACTAATGCCCCAGCAGCGTTTATGGATCTTATGAACAGGGTATTTAGGCCATATATTGATTCGTTTGTCATTTTTTTCATTGATGACATTTTGATCTACTCGCGCAGCAAGGAGGAACATGAGCAGCTTATAAGAGTAGTGCTTCAAACATTGCGGGAACAAAAGCTATATGCTAAGTTCTCTAAATGTGAGTTTTGGCTAGAGTCTGTAGCATTTATGGGACATATTGTATCGGGTGAAGGTATTAAAGTTGATCCCAAAAAGATTGAGGCAGTTCAGAATTGGCATCGTCCCACTTCGGCGACTGAGATCAGAAGTTTCCTGGGTTTAGCAGGTTATTATCGTCGGTTCGTGGAGGGCTTTTCATCTATTGCAGCACCTTTGACCAAATTAATCCAGAAGGGTGATCCATTCCGATGGTCTGATGATTGTGAGGTGAGTTTTCAAAAGCTCAAGACAGCATTGACCACAACACCAGTGTTAGTGCTACCTTCCAGTTCGGGAATGTATATAGTGTATTGCGATGCTTCACGCGTTGGTTTGGGTTGTGTATTGATACAGGAAGGGCAAGTTATTGCATATGCTTCACATCAGCTGAAGCCCCACGAAAAGAATTATCTGGTACATGATTTGGAGTTAGCTGCGATTGTTCACGCTCTTAAGATTTGGAGGCATTATCTTTATTGGGTGTCTTGTGAAGTTTACACTGATCATCGCAGTTTGCAGTATTTGCTCAAGCAGAGGGACCTAAATTTGAGGTAGCACAGATGGCTGGAATTACTAAAAGATTATGATATTACTATCCTATATCATCCAGGCAAAGCAAATGTGGTTGCAGATGCCTTGAGCAGAAAGGCGGAGAGTATGGGTAGTTTGGCTTTCATTTCAGCAGAGGAAAGGCCATTAGCCTCGGATATTCAGTCCTTCGCTAACAAACTTGTGCGACTAGATATTTCAGAGCCCAGCCGAGTTCTTGCATGTGTCGTAGCTCAGTCTTCACTATTTGAGCAGATCAAGGCTCGCTAGTATGATGACCCACACTTAATAGTTCTTCGAGAAACGGTACTACGAGGTGGTGCCAAGGAAGTTACTGTTGGTGCGGATGGTGTTTTACAACTCCAGGATCGTCTGTGTGTTCCTAATGTAGATGAACTGAGGAAAAAGATCCTGGAGGAGGCACACAGTTCTCGGTATTCTATTCATCCAGGTGCTACGAAGATGTATCATAACTTGAGGCAGCATTATTGGTGGTGACGAATGAAAAAGGACATAGTTGAATATGTATCTAAGTGTCTAAATTGCCAGCAAGTTAAATATGAGCACTAGAGGCCAGCGGCCTACTTCAACAGATGACTATACCAGAGTGGAAATAGGAACGAATTACCATGGACTTTGTAGTTGGGTTGTCGCAGACCTTGAGGATGTTTGATGCAGTTTGGGTGATTATTGACAGGTTGACCAAGTCGGCACACTTTATTTCTGTTATGACTACGTATACTTCAGAGAGGTTGGCCCAGATTTATATTCAGGAGATAGTTCGGTTGCACGGTGTGCCAATTTCTATTATATCAGATAGAGGCCCTCAGTTTACTTCACATTTCTGGAGAGTAGTACAGAGTGAGTTGGGGACCCGTGCAGAGCTCAGCACAACCTTTCATCCGCAGACCGACGGGCAGTCAGAGCGGACAGTTCAGATTTTGGAGGATATGCTCAGGGCATGTGTGATTGACTTTGGAGGTTAGTGGGATCATTTCTTGCCTTTGACCGAGTTTGCTTATAATAACAGTTACCAATCCAGCATCGAGATGGCTCCATTTGAGGCTTTATATGGCCGTCGATGCCGTTCACCTATCGGATGGTTTGAGCCTGGCGAGGCTAAGTTATATGGTACTAATTTGGTAAAGGATGCCTTGAAAAAGGTAAAGTTGATTCAGGAGCGACTTCGTACAGCACAGTCTAGGCAGAAGAGTTACACGGATCAGAAAGCGCGTGATTTATCATTTATGGTAGGTGAAAAATTTCTCTTGAAGGTTTCGCCGATGAAGGGAATCATGAGATTTGGGAAGAAAGGGAAGTTAAGCCCAAGGTTTATAGGCCCATTTGAGGTGTTGAGACGAGTTGGGGAGGTTGCTTATGAGCTTGCATTACCTCCCAGTCTATCGGGAGTTCATCCGGTTTTTCATGTATCTATGCTCCGGAAGTATCATGCTGACCTATCACATATGTTGGACTTCAGCACAGTTCAGCTAGATAAGAGTTTGGGTTATGAAGAAGAGCCATTTGCCATTTTTGATAAACAAGTTCGCCAATTGAGGTCTAAGAAGATTTCTGCAGTAAAGGTCCAGTGGAAGGGCCAACCAGTCGAGGAAGCAACTTGGGAGACCGAGGAGGACATGCGAAATAGATACCCACAGTTATTTAGCACTCCAGGTATTATTCTAAACCCGTTCGAGGACGAACGTTTGTTTAAGAGGTAAAGAATGTAATGACCCAACCGGTCATTTTAACTTTTAGAACCCCGTTCCCTAAAATAAAACTCCCCGAATATGCTTTTATTATTTTATGACTTGCGGGGATTGTTGGTTCGGGATTTGGAAGCGTTTGGATTGAAATCGGAACACTTGGTTCCTTAAGTTAGCTTTAAATGGACAAGTTGGTCAACATTTTGAGAAAACGACCCCGGAATCGGGATTTGACGGTTCCAATAAGTTCGTATGATGATTTCGGACTTGGGCGTATGTTCGAATCGGGTTTTGGATAACCCGGGAGCGTTTTGACGCTTGATAGTAAAAATCAACTATTTGAAGGTTTAAAGTTCTTTAAATTTGGTTTGAAGTAGGTTTTTGAGATATTGAAGTCCGTTTGGAATTTCGAGTTCGGAAATAGTTCCGTATAGTGATTTAAGACTTGCACGCAAAATTTTGTGTCATTCCGAGTAGTTTAAGTATATTTCGGCGCATTGGAAGTAATTTGAAGAACTTGAAATTCTTAAGTTTGAATCAATTTGGTTTAGGGTATGATTATTAGATTTGATGTTGTTTTACGCGTTCCGAGAGTTTGAGCGAGTTTGTTTTATGATTTCAAACCTGCTGGTATGTTCGGGCGGGTTCTCGGGCACCCCGAGTGTCAATCGGACGAGGCTCAGACCAAGTTGGAAGTTGGGAGCCAAAACTGAAGCTCCCAGCTACTGTCAGAATCGCACCTGCGCTTGGCCAGTCACAGGTGCGACATTCGCAGATGCGACAGAAGCTTGCAAGCGCGGCCCTCGCATATGTGAGATTTTGAGCGCAGAAGCGGAAAAAAGGAAGGGGCAATGGATGCGGTCGATTTGCGCACCTGCGAACGCACAGGTGCGAAGCTTTGTGCGCAAATGCGAAAAATTGGCCAGGTAAGTGGAACTCGCACCTGCGAGGATTTTCCGCAGGTGCGAAAGTCGCAGGTGCGGTAATCTGTCCATAGGTGCGAAAGACCTGTTTGGCAGAAGGCTTAAAAGAACAGGATTTCACCATTTTTGCCCATTCTTCTTCCATGTTTGGGCGATTTTAGAGCTTTTTGAGACGAGATTTCAACTAGCAATTTGGAGGTAAGTTAATTCTACACCCCTTGAGTTAAATACATAGATTATAAGTAGATTATAACTAGTAAATCTTAGAAATCAAAGGTTTAGGAGAAAAATCTAGATTTTTATAAAAATGAGATTTTTACCACGAAAATAGTTATGGAATTGGGTAGAAATTATATATTTGAGTTCTTGAGATTATAGGTAACGTTTCCATCCAAAAATTTTCAGAATTCGAGTACGTGGGCTCGGGGTGAATTTTAGAAATTTTACCATTTTGGATAGGGTAATTTATTTAATAGATGAATTTCGAATTATTGAACATATATTAATTATTTCATATAACTTTTGGATAATTTCGGATTTTTCGGCAGTGAATCAAGAATTTTACGCGACGCGATAATCGGAAAGTGGACTTTGAGACGAGGTAAGTCTCTTGCCTAATCTTGTGAGAGAGAAATTACCCTATAAGGATTAAATTGAATAATTATTGATAATTGCGGGGGCTACGTACGTACGAGGTGACGAGAGTCCATGTGTAGCTACTATTAATGCTAAAGTCATGGTAGTTTAGGACTCAAAGCATGAATTACTTGTGTAAATTGTATTCCTTGTTTAATCAATATATATATATATATATATATATATATATATATATATATATATATATATTGATAATTGTTAGATAAAAATATTAAAGAATGGAAAAAATTATATGCTTGATTTTCTGTTTAAAATAATTAATTATTAAAAGAAATTGTTCTCCTCCCGAAATTATCTCATAATAAATATACTCTCCTTCCGGAGGTACATAAGAAAATGCCCTCCTTTCTTGTGGAACGGGCCGAATGCCTCGGCATGATAGATTCATCTATGGATCGCGCCGCACGTCCCTCGGCAGTGTACACGACACTTTGGATCGGGCCGTACGTCCTCGGCAGAAATCGTGCTTAATAATATTAATAATTACACGATACTTTAATAATTTATTTCAGCTTGCGAAGCTAATTGATAAATTGAAAAATCTTTGGAATTTAATGAATTATTATTCTTTCTTGTTAAAGAATTAATTGTTATTCCTGTAAATGATATTTAATTGATAAATTAAAAATTATTTGAATTGAAAGAATTTAATTGATATATTGAGAATTGTTGTATTTGAAGAAATTTGATTATTTCCGCTGATTAAATAAATTATTTTAAACTCTGTAAATTATACTGATTTAAATATCCTAGTTGTATTTCAATTATTACCATTGACCCATAGTGAGTGTCAAAGTCGGCCATCTCGTCTCTACCACTTCGAGATTAGGCTTGATACTTACTGGGTACACGTTGTTTACGTACTCATACTACATTTGCTGCACTTTTTGTGCAGGAACTGAGGCAAGTACTAGTGGGGGACCTATCATCTTGCACCCACGTTATCCAGGGGCATAGTGGTGAGCTATTTCTCTGATCCGTTCTGCAGCTACTAGTGTCTCTTTTTGTATTTTTTATTCTGTCTATTTTTATTTCAGACAATATTTGAGGTTTTGTATAATCTACTAGATGCTCATACACTTGTGACACCAGGTCTTGGTACACACATTGGTAGAGTTTAGGTTTTATTATATTTTTCTTAGTTTTAAATTTTATCAATGTATGCTTAATTTATTAGTTGGCTTGCCTAGTTGTAGTGTTGGGCGCCATCACGACTTATAGGTGAAATTGGGTCGTGACAGTTTATACCACAACTTAAGCTCGGTAGCTTTAGTTGTAACCTGTACATTTGTACTCATATGTCCGGTAATGTCCCTACGAGTGGAATTTGTAGCTCGACGAGCGGTGGAATGGCTTTGTGATGAGTATGAATGTTTGGAAAGATCTTTCACGTGTTTAAATTTTGGGACAAATTAAGCTCTCATGTCTGGTTAATGAGTTGGGACTCAGATTGACTAAGTGATTGCATAGTAACTGTGACTGCGAAAGGGTATAACAAGATACTAATTTGAGTCTAAGCAGGTGGATTATCCCCTGCGGAGTAATCTATGTAGGTGCATTCCTTATAATGTGAGTGGAGAGTTTCTTTTCTGCCAGCGGGACGTATGTGTTGAGATTTGAATCTGAATCTGGTTGAGAAAGTTGACTTGAGTATCAAGAGGATAAATACAAGCTCAGCGGATGATTGAGGTATTTTTATGGTTGGCGTTGTATGAACTTGAGAAGGATTTTAGTTGAACTAACTACGGTATTATGGCAATAATAGAGTGTGGGTACTGTGAGTTATCGAGTGTTTAAATTTATGGCTTTGAGCCAAGTGGGGGAGTCTGCTATTGATAATTCAATTGGTGGTTATGTGTTAAATTTTAGTTTGGTCTGAAGTATATTTGGGAATCAGTGATGACTTGCAGAGGAGGAGTTCAAAAATGACTCGAGTAAGGGAATTTCTGGATAAAGGTTCTGGCACTTTAGTAGTATAGTAAAATCATGGGATGAGTGCGTTGTTATTTCTGAAGGATGTAGTGCACGGAGTATGAATTTGATCGGTGGTATTAAGGCAGGGTTACTTCTTTGAGTAGTGCTGTGCTAATGGGGCACGTGTCTTTCAGCCCGTTTGGGCGGTGTAATTTTCATATTTGAGCAAAATGAGTGACTCTCGGGGAGGTGCTAATGGATTCAAAAATATATAAGCGGCAATTGAAATATTTTCGAGTTCGTATATCGCTCGAATCAGTTATTTACATTGGTTGGTGTCGATATTTATGGTGATACTGTATGACTATGGATTCTACATTTCAGTATAAGAAAGGGAAGAGGAACATTTTTAAATTTACATAAGGTCTTTCAGAGTGGATGTCTCGTTTGTGGTGCTTTTGGGGTACTTAAGAAAAATACATTGACTTATGGGCCTTAGGGCGGCGTGTTTTATGTTTGGGTGTCTTATAGTGAGTTGTGGTTAAAGATCGTGGTGTTTTAGTAAGGAGAAGTATCAATCTGAAGACAAATTCGGAAGGGACTCGGAGAAACAGGACAACTGGATAGTAGACTGGACCAGTATGGTAATGGTAGGATCAGTCCTTTGGGTAATTACGATGTGGTAAGACTTAACAAATTTTTTGGTGGCAATATACTTGGGTCTGGTGACATGCATGGCTTGATTATATGCAAATGGATTCCACAATATTCTTGATGGTTTCAACCATGGTTTGAACCGGATATTTTCTACTGGTGTGAGAAACGTGTTATGTATTGTGATTTCTTCCTGGAAGGAAGCAAGAGGAAGGTTTCTAACTAACCAGGTATGTAATTTGCTGGTGACTCAGAGTTGATAATGGGATTTTTGTGCTTGTCACATGATGACATAATAGATGTGGTGTGTTGTGCGGGATTAGGATTTACATGTACAAGGTGACAGTTCAATCTTGAAGAGAAGGTAACGAATGTTGGACAGCATGGTCAGTTTCAAATATTTTGATGAATGTTATAAATGCTCGGTAATTCCAGATAAGGGTGCGCATTTCAGAAGGCGCGTTGTGTTTTGACTTATGGATGTTCATCGGTATTGCAATACTCACCTGGTTGATAAACTGCTTATATTCAAATTATTATTATGTGGCACAAAAGAATGGGAGAAATATTCCTTGTAGGATGATCGTATATGAGAGATGTGTTAGACATTCAGGCGGTGGAGATGGAACCAGAAATGGTGATTCGTGTGTTCTATGGATTTAGAGCAGATTGTTTCATGGTTGCGGACTGTGAAGTCATGGCCGAAGCTAGCTAGATAATGGTATGTATTATGACTCCGTCATTGTGAATTTTTGGAGGGTTATTTATCTACTGTGGGTGACCGGAGTTGATTTGGGGATCCATTGGTAGGCCCAATTAGGAGGTGTATTATACACCGAGTCGAATTGGTTGGCCCCATACTACTATTGTTGAAAAATGTGCCATTCGGCTGATGTTGAGCTTATTCGTGTTCTGAAATGATCTGTAAGTTACTCCTTTATGCTACGAGGAGTTGTGATTCATTGGTTATGTGCACACATGGTGCGGTTCTATTGGGGGCCTTATGGCGGAATTTGAGCGAGATGAGTATTTAGGTATTGCATGATTGATTTCATGTTGGCTATGTTCTTTCAGGTTTTGTGTGGCATTGTGTCATTTGCCTCTCCGTGGTTATTGATTTTGAGCAGGGTGGCTCGAGGTATATAATATGGACCAGCATTTAGATGGGGTCACGCATTGCAGCAGAGTTATGTTAAGGTATGACCCTTGTGTTAGAATCGTGTGATGGTTCTACGGTGTGTGATGTATTTTCAGCATTTCGTTGTAGTGGTACTTGTTAATCTTGCGGGGCAGTTCTCTCATTTGAGTCATTTTCTATGACTGAGTACATTTGAATTATTGCGTATTGGCACACTGATGGTACGGTTTGTGGCTCTGAGTTATATTGGTGTGGCATGTCTGTGGGATAGTTGTGTTTAATAATATAAGGTCATTAAACCCAGAATGGGTACTATCAGGTTTGATTACGGTATATTTGGGAAGACGACATTGAAAGTTGGCTAAAAAAAGGGATTATGGTTCTGGTTGGGGCGAGAGAGCTCCATGACTTGTTGATATGATAAGGGGTTATGAGATTCTGCGTGTTTCTTTTATTATCAACAATGCACAAAGGTGTCGGGATGAGGTTTTGTTCGATATGGGGTTTAATACTAGTACTTGGTTGGTTTGAAGTAGTTACTATGATCAGGAATGGTGCTGCGAACATGCGAGTTGTGTAATATGCTGGGTGATTATATTCGTGGTTATAGTTATAGCTCGATGCATCTTGTTCAGACTTATACGGTGTGTAACTGTGAGATTCATGTCTTGAAAAGAAATTTGGAAGGTTGGGAATTGAATTCCAAGGTTTTTGGGCTAAGGTTAAATTAATAATTTTCAGTTATGTTATGTGGTTAGGCCTATATAGAATAGGGTGACGTGAGATCACCCCCGAGTATGTGCATGGTAAGGTGTAATAGAGATTTGAAGGTTAAGAACAACTCTTGGCACGTTCGAGGACGAACGTATGTTTAAGTGGGGGAGAATGTAACGACCCGACCTGTCATTTTGAGTATCACAACCCCGTTCCCCCATTTACTGCTCAATTTATGCCTTACAGTTGATTTATGACTTATTGGGTTAGTTGGTTCGGGTCCGGAAGGATTTCAAAGTGAAATGAGACATTTAGTCTCATAATTGAAAATTTAAGTTGGAAAAGTTGATTGGGTATTCACTTATGTGTAAACGACCTTCGAATTGAATTCTGATGATTTTAATAGCTCCGTATGGTGATTTTGGACTTAGGATCGTGTCCGAAAAATTATTTGGAGGTCCGTAGTAGAATTAGGCTTGAAATAGCGAAAATTGAATTTTTGGAAAGTTTGACCGGGGAGTTGACTTTTTGATATTGGGGTCGAAATCCAATTATGATAATTTTAATAGGTCTGTTATATCATTTATAACTTGTGTGCAAAATTTGAGATCAATCGGATGTGATTTGATAAGTTTTGACATTGTTTGTGGAAATTTGAAATTTCAAAGTTCATTAGGCTTGAGTTGGGGTATGATTCGTGTTTTTAGTGTTGTTGGATGTGATTTGAAGCCTCGAGTAAGTTCGTATGATATTTTAGGACTTGTTGGTATATTTGGTTGAGGTCCCGAGGGGCTCGGGCGTGTTTCGGATGTTATTCAGATTATTTTCCTTCATTTTTTGCACTGTTGGTAGCTGCTGATTTCTGGTGTTTCAAACCTTCTTTGCGATCGCGAAGATTGGGACGCGATCACGTAAGCTTATTTGGGGCAGGGGTATTTTTGTTCTATGCGGTTGCAGAGGAAGGAACGCGATCGCGTAAGTGTATTAAGCCGTGCTTCGCAAACGCGTGGATGAGGTTACGTTCGTGTAGAAGCATTTGGGAAGTAGATGAAGGGAGGCAATTGCTCTACGCGATCGCATGGGGCTGAACACGTTTGCATAGGTTTGAGAAGCAGTGATCCGCGATCGCGTGGGTGATTTCGCGTTCGCGTAGGGTAAAGTGTGTGGGCAATCTTCTTTGTGCTTCGCGATCGCGAGGCCATTTCCGCGATCGCGATTAAGAAAATCTGGGCAGTGGAAAACTGTTCTTCGCGATCGTGTGGGCATGTTCGCGATCGCGTAGAGCAAATGACTGGGCAGAGAGTTTAAGTTCTGAAAATGGGACGAAGTCCTATTTTTCCATTTTTGACGGATTGGAGCTCGGAAAGAGGCGATTTTGGGAGATTTTCAGAGGAAACAACGGGGTAAGTGTTCTTAACTCAATATTGGTTAAATTACCCGAATCCATGGTTGTTTCTAATATTTAATTGGTGAATTAAGTTAAACAATTGTGTTAATTTGGAGATTTGAGGGTCGAATTGATGTCGGATTTGAGTAAAATTTATATGGTTGGACTCGTGGTTGAATAGGCATTCGTATTTTATAACTTTTGTCGGGTTCTGAGACGTGGGCCCCACGAGCAATTTTTTAGTATAATTTCGAATTTTGTTGAAAAATTAGTATTTTGATATGGAATAAATTCCTATAATTTTTGTGGGTTGAATCAAATTTATTGTGGCTAGATTCGAGCCATTCAGAAGTTGATACGCGCAGAATGGAATTTCTGGAGCATTGTTTAGCTTGCTCGACATTGGATTCAGCTTGTTCGAGGTAAGTAACTCTTCTAATCTTGGAGCTGAGGGTATGAACCCTGAATATACGTATTATGTGAATTGTTTGGAGGTGATGCACATGCTAGGTGACGGGCGTGTGGGCGTGCACCATAGAAATTGTGACGTAATTTTTTGGGGGAATTTTGTAGTCAAAATATCTTGGCATTTTCCATGCAGTTTTATGTGTTAAAGAAATTGAGCTGAGAATCATATTAAAAATCACGTTGAGGCTATGTGTCAGTATTATTGAGACCCACAGAGGTCATATTGTTGTGAATTATTTGTTTTAAATTGAAAATTCATATTGAGTCATATTCATTTCATTGCTTATCATATCTAAGTCTCTACAGTTTTATTATAGCACGTGAGTTGTCCGTGCGGATACAGATATTGATACTATAGCATGTGAGTTGTCTGTGCAGCACGTGAGTTGTCTGTGCAGCACGTGAGTTGTCCATTTAGATTATAGCGCTTGGGCTGAAGGAGCCCCTCCGGAGTCTGTACACACCCCTTAATGAGCGCAGGTACCTACTGAGTGCGAGTGCCGAGTGCGAGTGCCGAGCGATTGGGAGGACTGAGTGATTGGGAGGACTGAATGACTGTGAGGGCTGAGTGACTGGGTGACTGGGAGGACTGAGTGAAATGATACTCTGAGAGTATGCATATGATTTTATCACTGAGTTGCATCGCATTGACATGCACACATGACATATAGGTATAGAAATGTATTTTTTCTCATGCTGTACAGTATCACATCATTCATGATTTCTCACACATTTTGACAGATGGGCATAGTGATGCATTTGTTTTACATTTGTTATCTGGATAGAAAATGAACCATCTTATTTATTATTGAAAGAATTTCGGGAAAATTATTGTTTTCAAACTTATTCATATTTTTGGTAACTTCGGTAAAAGATTTGGGTTTTCATTGTTGTACTTGAAAGGAAGAACTATTTTTGGAAATCATGATTTAGCTGAGCATTTTATCTCTGAGTTACTTCTTGTATTATTTGCCTTACGTTGTTATGGACGGTTGTGGACTATTAGTTTTGGACCCGACCTTGGTAAAAGTTCGTCACTACTTTCAACCTAAGGTTAGGTTTGTTACTTATTGAGTACATAGGGTCGGTTGTACTCATACTACACTTCTGCAGTACAGATATTGGCTGCTGATGTTGTTGTGTTTGTTGGGAGCTGGATCTGAAGATGTACCTGCGTTCCGGCTGTAGCTGCCTCTTGTTCATGGTAGCCTTAGATTTATATCAATCTGTTCATGTACATTTCGAATAGATGATGTATTATTTCATACCAGTTTTGTAAATTATATTCTGAGAAGCTCATGATTTGTACTACCAGTTCTTGGGGAATGTATAAGATTAAGATCTTTATTTACTTAAATTGCTTTAATAATTGTTATTGGAATTGGATAGTTGAAAGTTGGCTTACCTAGCGGGTTGGATTAGGTGCCATCACGACTAGTTAGATTTTGGGTCGTGACACAGGGCTTTCGGGCACAACAACAGTAAAATCAGAAAGCAAGAGGATAAAATTGTATAAAGCTTTTAATAGATTATTGCATAAGTTTGCCGAAAAATTCATGTCCCTTACAATGATAATAAAGCTCACTATTTATAACTGCACCTAGGGACAAAGTCCTATGATCATGCCCTTCTTTAATGTCAATTATGAGGGTCATTGAAGAATATGTAACGGCGGGCATGAATGACAAATTCTTTATAACAGGCAATGTACTAAATGTTGTAGAATATTCTCCATTAAATCCTACCGGGTGGTAGGCATGTATTTCATCTTTATGAGCACCATTCTTTCTGGTAACAAATGGAATAAAAGTCTTCGATTTTAGCTATCCTCTACCTTTGACTCCATGTGTCACTCCCTTATGCAATCACTTAACATAGCATATATTACCCTGTACAGATAGACCCCCTACTTTTCGGTGACATAAATTTGTGTCATCGGGAAGTTGGTGGAAGCATTCATTTTGGCGGGAATTTCACTGACCCCCTCTGAAAAGTTCCTGATGGTTGATTAGACGCACGTCTCTCCGCATTTAATGCCCCGAACACGCATCATCCCATGATTCAACATAACTTTTGCTGGCTATCGAGGTAATTATGGCCACGAATTTAGCCGCATAAACCTTTACTTATACTCATTAACCTCCTTTATTCACACCCCATAATTCTCCAAACTCTCTCAAACTCTCTTCATTCAACTTGTACTCTGTTCTTTAACCTTTCTTTAATTCTCTTCATAAGATAAAAGCTTTTCCTTCTTTTCTAACATAGAATGGATTCATCTTAAAAACATTTTAGTTCCTCAAAGAACAAAAGCAAAGCCGATGAAGCCGCTCCTCCTACAGTGAGCACCATCATCCCCAAGAGTCTTCTCACAACTAAAGACTTCGAAGAGAAATTTTCTTCTGCTAACCCTTGTACATGGGCCGTTGGCAGATATCCTTCTTCCATAAATCCTTCCAGTATTCCTATTTGAAGGAGGATTGTCATTGTCAGGATTTGGACATTATCGCTCCCGATATGAAGGAGCGGTTAACCTTACCCAAGAAGCGTTTTACGTACTTCTATACATATCTCTTCACTTTGGGGATGTTTTCTCTAAGTGGAGAGCTTGAATCCATTATTGTGGAGTTCTGCCTCCGCTACCAGGTATGTTTGGCACAAATGAGTCCCTCTATGTAGAGGACGATTGCTTATCTTCGGCGCCTGTGCCAAGAAATGGGGGATGAGCTAACCCTAATTCACGTGATGAAATTTTATTCCCCCAAGATCTTCCGTGGGGGGATGATTAACTTTAGCAAGCGAGGCCACCATGCACTGCTAGCCAGTATGGATAATGATAACGACTGTGGGTAGATGGAACGGTTTGTTTCAGTTGCCACCGGTGACATCATCCCGATCTCGGTTCCGTCTTTCCCGAAATTATGGAACCGCACTCGTAAGCATATAGTTTGCTTCTGCTTCTATTAAAGATCATTCCTCGTAATTATTGACTTTTCTTCCTATACCTGTCTCGGCAACTCGGTGGGTTCCCACTAGGGTTGAGGGCTTGGATCATTGGGTTCAGAAAATTTTGGACGTTACTACGCCCGAAACCCGCACGTGGAAAGAGTTGTCCCTGAAATATGAGTGGAAGGCTAAAAATCATGGTAAGTTAAACTTATCTTGTCTTTACTTTTTCTTATAAGAAAGTTGTCTGATTCTTCTCTCTTGTTGAATATAGGTCTACCCCATGGCTCAGTTGTCGCCCCCGAGGAGGACGTTTTGGCCGATCTTGTTGATGTGACGATGCTGCTACAGAAGGCCTTTTCACAGACAGGCATCTCCGGGCCTGCTTCTGGTGCGAGTCCTTCTTCTCGGAGTCCCCGTCCGAAGAACAAGTAACAAAAAAGAAGGTGTTCCTCCGCGGCCGGGGGAAAGAATAGGAGGGAGAAGAATGCTGCTCTCGATTCATCTCCGGAAGTTGTGGTGATGAGCCCTCCACCTGGGCTGGCCATATATACCGTGATGATTGACGATGATGGAGAAGCCAATGATGATGGGGCTTCTCTACATAGAAGACGACGGACCTTCCTCAACTCAACAAACTGCTATATCTGTTGAGTTAGTTACACTAACCAGGGATGATGCCTCGATGCTCTAGGGGGAGTTTGAAATGGTGGAAAATGCCAACTCCCATTTTTGGATCCCAGTCGCTGCGCCCTGTATTATGGAGGTGAGTACCGGGTCCCTGCCATCTTCGGTTGACGAGCAACCAACAACCAGCACTGTGTTTTCCACCGTTGCTTCTTACCCTTAAACGCCATCAGCTTCATCTCCTTCTTCACCTACTCTTCCACCAGCAACTGTTATATCATCTCCACCGTCCACATCTATCCAAGAAGAGGAAGTTTCTCTTCCCCAATCCCCGGTTCATGGGAATTTGAGGTGAAATTATCCTGCCCCCCTCAGAAGATCCGCAAAGGAGGAGGAGCGTTACTCTTTCGGTATCTACCGAATGCAATTTGCTATCCTGACGGGTGGAACTTGCTAACTATATGAAGCCTTTGGCTTCAGAAAAATATTGTAAAAAGATATAGGCTCTCTCGGGAAAGTGCTTATTGAACAAACCTTTGTCATATCTCCTGTCTTTGATTTAGTAATATCTTGAGTTCGCCCTTCTTGTTTCGTAGGCCAATTTCCTTGCTTCCGAGGAACTCCAGATGTTGATTCATGAAAACGAAGAACTTACCACCAGGCAGGATTAACTTTTGGCCGAGGGGGACCAAACTGCTGCTCGCCTATCAGAACTGGAAGCCATTGCTGCTGAGGTTGTTGTGTTGGAGGCTTGTTTATAGTAAAACGAGCAAGAAGTGGAGACCCTTAGCCAAAATATCGCCCCGCTGAGGGTTCAATTTGAAGAGGAAAGGGCCAAATGGGCTGAAGTCTATGTGTCGCTCTTGCTGCATCCGATCGCGAGGTTGCCTCCGCTAAAAGATTGACCAATTTGGAGGCAGCCTTGAACTACAAAACTGAAGATCTTGCTGCTGTCGGGGTGAAATATGCCCAATCGGAGGAGAAGTATAAGAAGATCATTGAGCAACTATCCGCGAACTCGACATTAACCTCAAGTCTATTAGATCCGCCCGGGAAAACCTTTCTGCCTAGGTTGACCAACTTAAAGAAGAACTCAAGCGCCGAGCGGTTTCCCTCATTGTTGAAGAAATATATGTTATGTACAACATAAGGAGAAAAACCTTGGAAGAGGCTAAAGCGAGTGTCATTAACTTCGATGCCGAAATCGCTAAATCCCGTGAGCTGGAGTCAGCTGCTAAAAGGGGTCTCCCGGCAGGGCCTGATGCTTCCGGTTCTTCTAGTTTCGGTTTCGAATCCTTGGAAAATGAAGAGGAACCGAAGGGCGAAGATGTTGAAGGCCAAACTGATGAGGGCCAAGGTATTGAGCCAGTGGCAGATCTACACACTTCCCCTGGGGGCACGAATGCTTCTCTTTCTCTGGGTTCCAAAGATGCAGCAGTTTAGCTTTTCATTTCTTATCCCAACTTTTGTACGTGTGTCGTTTTGGCATATTTATTGTGAATAAAAACATCTTTTGCTCAAGTATTGCATGAGTCTTACTGCGTTCTTTTGTTTGAACATTTATGCAAGTTTTAATCTTTGCATTCTCTCTTGCTTAAGTGTTTTGCGCAAATTTTACTGTTTGCGTCTGATCATGCAAGGCTTTGGGTGTATTTTTCCCTAAAAACATTTGGATTTCGGGCACAAATTCTTCTGAAATCAACCCTTTATCGTGAGGGTTTTTATAAGCGAGGGCCCTCTTATGTTTACGGTGCTCTTGAAGAGGACGTCTCCTGTTCATTATGGCACTAGCATTTGAAGTACTTGTTTAACTTTCAAATGACAAAATCAATTCATCGTTCAGATAAGAAACAAGATAGAAATAAAAGGAATTTACTTTATTCCTTCCATTTTCAAAAAGTACATAAGCATTCGTTATGCTAAAAAGAAATTTCCATTCATTGTGGCTAACTTGTATAACTTGTTTCTATGAGGCTGGCCGCGCAGTCCCCGGTCCCGATGATACAACTATATTTTTGGTTTTTGTATTCCGTTCAACGTGGTAGTCATTGTTGTCGTATCCTCATATCATTCCCTCCAGTGTTCGAATGCGAAGAATGCGAATTTGAACACTGAAAGTTTTGCACCTTCGAGGACTCTACCAATGAATTGCTAGATAATCTTCAGTTCGGTAACAAACTTCACCTCCCCTAAGGAATTTATGCTATCAAGCCAAAGACTATCTAACAATCCTCTAGTGGTTTGCACTTGTGAACGGTCGGGTAACCTTTGCTCGATAGCAAACTTAATTTCCCGGTGAAAATTTTGCTACCGAGCCAAAGATTATCTAACCGCTCTGGAGTGGTTCTTCGCTTGTGTGCCTTGCTATTAAAAGGTCTTATTGCTGCTGTTGAAACCTTATTTGTAGTATGTTTTCCATTGCTGCCTTGTTAAAAACCTTACCAGAAAAACCCAATTGGGACAAAAACTAGACGAAGGGAAAAATAGTGCAGCACATACTTTCAGTACAGGTCATGTTCATCAGCAATAATATCTCTTAAGGTGTACCACATTCCAGTTGCTTGGCAACTTTTCTCCATTTTGATTCTCCAACTCGTATGAACCTTTCCCGGTGACAGCTGAAACCCAGTAGGGCCTTTCCATGTTGGACCTAGCTATCATGCGTTGAGTTCCCAGGTATTTTGAGTTACTTTTCTTAGAACCAAGTCTCCCACTTTAAAATAACGGAGGTTGGCTCTTCGATTATAATATCTTTCTGCCATCCTTATATGCGCCAAGTCCTTGTGCTCATCTAGTAACTCTAAGTTGACTAACATTGCTTCGTTGTTTGCCTCTTCACTTGCCTGAAAATATATCAAGGTAGGTTCCCCTACTTCTATTGGGATTAAGGCTTCTGCTCCGTACACAAGGAAGAAAGGAGTTTCTCTTGTGCTCAATTTGGTCCTTGTTCGTTACGCCCATAGCACTCCAGGCAGTTCCTCAGGCCATTTACCTTTAGCTGCTTCCAATCGCTTTTTGAGATTTTGTATAATCACTTTGTTCATTGATTCCGCTTGACCATTTGCGCTCGGATAATAGGGCGAGGATGTGATTCTTTTGATTTTCAAGTCTTCAAGGAACTTTGTGATCTTTGCGCCTATAAATCATGGCCCGTTATCGCAAGCTATCTCTTTTGGTATTCCAAATCTGCAAATTATGTCCTCCCATAAGAAATCCACCACTTCACGTTCACCGATCTTCTAATAAGGACCTGCTTCAACCCACTTAGAAAAATAGTCAGTCAAAATCAAAAGAAATCTTACCATGCTAGTGGCTGGTGATAGTGGTCCGACGATATCTATTCCCCACTTCCTGAACGGCCATGAAGACAGAACCCACTGCAACAGTTCTGCTGGTTGATGTACCAGTGGTGCGTAGCATTGACACTTATCGCATATTTGTATGAAAGCTTTGGCGTCTTGTTCCATTCGGGGCCAATAGTATCCTGCCCTTACCAATTTAAGTATCAAGGTGTCTGCGCCCGAATGATTTCCACATATCCCTTCGTGGACTTCTCGCATAACATAATTAGCTTTGGAAGATCCCAAGCATTGGGCCAGCGGGCCTTGGAAAGATTTTCTGTATAGTTGACCTCTTTTAAAGCTAGATCGTGCTGCTTTAGCGCGCAATGGGATACCTTGGAGTCTTCGGGAAACTTCCCTTGTTCGAGATAATCAATGATCTAATTACTCTAGTCCCACACCAAATTTGTTGTATTCATCTCATAGTAACTATCTGTGCCCAGAACTGAGTGCATGAGCTGTACTACCGTCTCGGAATCTGATCCCTTCATTTTCATTTATGAACCAAGGTTAGCTAATGCATCCGCTTCTGCAATTTCTTCCCTCGGGATATGCATAATTGACCACTCTTGGAACCGAGCAAGCACAACCTGAACCTTCACTACGTATTATTGCATGCGCTCCTCTTTGGTTTTGAAGATTCCATAGACCTGATTTACCACCAGCTGGGAGTCGCATTTGATTTCTATGACCTCGGAATCTAGTCCCCGGGCCAATTCTAGTGTTGCAATCAAAGCTTCATACTCTGCTTCGTTGTTAGCCAAAGGGACCGTTCTTATGGCCTGCCTTAGGGTTTCTCCTGAAAGCATGGTTAATACTATGCCAAGCCCGGACCCCTTTACGTTGGAAGCTCCCTCCGTAAATAGGGTCCAAACTCCCGATGTCTATTCTGACACCATCACTACTTCTTTGGTTTCCAGAGGTAGAAATACCGGACTTAAATCGGCCACAAAGTCATCCAAAACATGTGACTTAATTGCATTCCTAGGTTTATATTCTATGTCAAATTCACTCATTTCGATAGCCCATTTGGCCAACCTACCAGAGAGTTCGGGTTTATGGAGGATATTTAGCTGGGGAAAGGTGGTCACCACAGCTTTCGAGTGACATTGGAAGTAAGGCCTCAGCTTCCGAACGGTGACTACAAGAGCTAAGGCCAGCTTCTCTAGATGCGGGTAACGAGTTTCTACTCCAGTTAAAATTCTACTAACGTAATAAATAGGAGATTGCGTACCTTCATCCTCGCGAACTAAAACGACGCTTACCGCAACCTCTAAGATTGCTAGGTAGATTAACAATTTTTCACCTTCCTCCGGCTTTGACAATAACTGAGGGCTTGATAAGTACCTTTTCAAATCCCTCAAAGCTTGCTGGCATTCCGGGGTCCATTCGAAGTTGTTCTTTTTAGCAACGCAAAGAAATGGTGGCATTTTTCTAATGACCGGGAAATGAACCTGCTCAAAGCGGCCAATCTCCCTGTGAGCCTTTGAACCTCTTTTACGCTTGATAGCTGGTCCGGGATGTCTTCAATGTATTTGATCTTATAGGGGTTTACCTAAATCCCCCTTTATGACACCAGAAATCGTAGGAACTTACCGGAACTGACCCCGAATGCGCTCTTCTCGGGGTTAAGCTTCATGTTATGCTTCCTTAGGATGTCGGAAGTTTCTTGCAAATGCTTAAGATGATCACCTGCGTTCAAATACTTAACAAGCATATTGTCTATATAAACTTCCATGGTTTTCCTTATCTGTTAATTATTAGGGTTTTGTTAATTATTAGTGTTTTAGGTTTATAAGCAAAAAGTTAATTAGGGTTTTAGTTAAAAATGGCATTAGCTGGTGAGGATAAGGAAATGAGAATGCAAGGGTCATTAGGGTATCATTCACTTGATCAAAACTTAGATCAAGGTAACTACCACCACCACCACCACCATCAACCCAACAACAATAATCTTCAACCACAACAAGATCATGAAAAATCATCCTCGAGTGCAGCTCCAGTTGTACCATATTCTAGTGGCGGATCTACTAATAATAAATTTAAAATAACATCACAAGCAAGGTATCGTGAATGTCTGAAGAATCATGCGGCCAGCATTGGTGGTAATGTTACTGACGGATATGGTGAGTTTATGCCTTATGGAGAGGAAGGAACGCTCGAGGCGTTGAAATGTGCTTCTTATAATTGCCACCGTAATTTTCACAGAAAAGAACAACCAAATGTTGGTGCTGATAATAATAATAATGCTGGTATTATGGTTGTACATCCGCTTTAGCTTCCTCAACCATTGCCTTCTCCGCTGCCGTCGATGAACCATCAGCATCAACACGGCCGCTCAGTTTGGAGTACTATGCCACCTCAGCCTGTCAAAATGGCCTTCGGAGGTAATGTTGAATTGTGTGATCGTTTCTTAAAATTGTTACAAAAGTTTCTAACAATTTTAAGAAACGATCACACAATTCAACATTACCTCCGAAGGCCATTTTGACAGGCTGAGGTGGCATAGTACTCCAAACTGAGCGGCCGTGTTAATGGTGATGGTTCATCGACGGCAGCGGAGAAGGCAGCGGTTGAGAAAGCTGAAGCGGATGTACAACCATAATACCAGCATTATTATTATTATTATCAGCACCAACATTTGGTTGTTCTTTTCTGTGAAAATTACGGTGGCAATTACAAGCAGCACATTTCAATGCCTCGAGCGTTCCTTCTTCTCCACAAGGCATAAACTCACCACATCCGTCAGTAATATTACCACCAATGCTGGCCGCATGATTCTTCATACATTCACGATACCTTGCTCGTGATGTTATTTTAAATTTATTATTAGTAGATCCGCCACTGGAATATGGTACAACTGGAGCTGCACCCGAGGATGATTTTTCATGATCTTGTTGTGGCTGAAGATTATTATTGTTGGGTTGATGGTGGTGGTGGTGGTGGTGGTTACCTTGATCTAAGTTTTGATCAAGTGAATGATACCCTAATGACCCTTGCATTCTCATTTCCTTATCCTCACCAGCTAATGCCATTTTTAACTAAAACCCTAATTAACTTTTTGCTTATAAACCTAAAACACTAATAATTAACAAAACCCTAATAATCATTGTGCGGTAGCAATAATCCGTTTACATCATCCTCCGTGGAAGTGGTCCTCAGCAACTTCCCAGAGCCTCTTGCCGTGGGTTACTGTTACCTTCATATTTTTTGCTACCGAGAAGGTAACCCCGTTAATCTCGTTCCCCCCGAAAATTATGTTGATCGTCTGGCGCGGGGGGTCTTCTCTTTTTATTGAGGGCTCCGCGTTATCACGATTGTGGCCGTAATTATTTTTGGCCCGGTCACTTAAGAATTCCCTAAGATGGCCATTTTCAGTAGTGTCGCCACCTATTCACGCAGATATTTGCAGTCCCTAGTTCGGTGGCCGTTCATCCCGTGGTATTCACACCATAAATTCAGATCCCTCTAGCTGGGATCGGACCTAGTCAGCTTCGGGATCCAAGCTTCATTAATGTTCCTCATAGCCTATACCAACTCTACTACACTGAAGTTGAAGTTGTATTCTGAAAGTCTGGGATATGAAGTATCTCGGGAATCTGTTGCTTTCTTGTCCTCTAGCGATCAGTTGTTTCGGCAGCGATCAGTTCTTCTGTGGGTAATGAACTTGTCTACCAACCAAAAACCTATGATGCGTCCTTCTGCCCGTTCGTAGGGCAAAAATTGCCCCCTTCAAGACCGTCTGTCTATGTCAAAATCATCTTTTGATTTTTCTTTATTCTTCTCCCGACCTTTAGCTGACGTCGGGAAGCTGAGTTGATCATCCTCAATCCTTATCTTTGACGCATACCAGTTGTGAACATCCACCACAAGTCGCTGCTTAGAATTCGAGCAAGCTTTTCTTCAACTTCCGGGAAGCATCAGAACATCTCGGATTCAAACCCTTGGTGAATGCTTCAGCTGCCTTTTCATCCGGAACAACTAGGAGCAATATCCTTTCCTTATGGAACCGGGTTACGAATTCTCGCAGCTACTCGGACTCTTCTTGTGCAATTATGAATATGTCGGCCTTCCAGACCTACACCTTTCTGGCCCTGGCATGAGCCTTAATGAAAGAATCCGCGAGCATCTCAAAGGAATCTATGGAATGCTCGGGTAATAGCGAATACCACGTCAAGACTCCCCTTGTGAGAGTCTCTCCGAATTTTTTCAGCAAAACAAATTCGATCTCGTGGAGAGCTAAATCATTCCCCTTCACTGCCATTGCATAGGTGGTAATATGCTCATAAGGGTCCGAAGTCCCATCATATTTCAGAACGTCAGGAATTTAAAACCACTTCGGGATCAATTCTGGGGCCCGCGCTTGGTTTGTACGGCAACTGAGTATACTTCTTTGAGTCTGGCCCTTTCAGCACCGGTGGTGCACCCGATATTTGGTCTATGTGGGCGTTCACTTCCCTCGTAAATCGTATGAGTTCACTTTTGAAGGAATCGTTCTCGTTGTTGTGACCGGATATGCCCCCCCCCCCCGACCCCATTGAAGTCGACCGCGCCCCTCGGGGTGTTGTTGTCGACCCTCTGCGTTGTTTGATTTGCGGGAGCACTGGGAGGAACTGGGCCTCGTCCATTCGCGTTATTGGAAGCACCCGATAACGTCTGCTTTAATTCTGTCATAACATTATCATGCCGTGTGAGATGGCCTAGAATGACCTCTTGTTGCTCATGCAGGACCCTTACTGCTTCAACAAAATACTCCTCTTCAGCATCATCAGGAGTCGCCTCTTGAACATGTTGCGGGTATCGCCTACCGTGGACCGGTGTGGCATCGTTCCCCTCATTGCGGGTATCACTGATTGAATCCTCGTGCTGAAGGCTGGTCTCCTTGGGCCTCAAGATTGTGTGTGTTGTTAACATCATTACCTACCATTTTCTGAGATTTTTTGCTAAGAACAAATAATCAAAATACGTTTGTAAAAAAGGCAAGGACCAACTTAATACCACGACTGTCTAAGCCCCACGGTGGGCCCCAAACTATTTACCCGTAAAATGGTACACTTTAAGGGACACGTATGCAATACTCTTCAAGGTATTTAATATTGAACTTTCCAATATCACTATATTGAACTTTCCAATATCACTATGTATCCTCCATTTTATCATAGTGGTGAGCACCCTCCACTACCAACCAAGAGGTTGTGAGTTCGAGTCACCCCAAGAGCAAGGTGGGGAGTTCTTGGAGGGAAGGAGTCGAGGGTCTATCAGAAACAGCCTCTCTACCCCAGGGTAGGGGTAAGGCCTGCGTACACACTACCCTCTCCAGACCTCACTAGTGGGATTATACTGAATTGTTGTTGTTGTTGTAGTATTCTCCATTTTATCATAACTTTTGCCTTAATTTGTTCCCTGTTAAAGGGACACATATGCAATACTCTTCAAGGTAAAATATATAGATAAAAGTTCACCTTTCAAAGCAAAATAATGTCATAGTTCCAACGCATCATCAAGTCCGATTAGGAATCAAATTCCTCCACCAATTTCAATTTGGACACGACAGTGTTATCTCACGCCGCCTTTGTGCAGCTAATCCCACATCGAATAATTCTACAAAAGGCCGTCCATTGATGCCTATATATATATCGCACACCTTTCTTTGCAAACATCAATTGACAGCGTTTGCCGATCGCGTTGAGTAGGCCTTTGACGCGTAAGTTCCCAAGGTAATTTCTTCTTCTATACATATATGTATCTATTTCTTTTTCTCTTTTTAGGCCATTTCTTTTTCTCTTTTTAGGCCAAACAAGAAGGATAAATCCATGACGGCATGTAGATGATCAAATCCACAATAACATACAAGAGGATAAATCCCTCACAACATATAGATGGAAAATCCACATTGTCATATAGACGGATAAATCCATATCAACATATAGACGGATAAATTCATACCAACATATAGACGGATAAATCCATATCAACATATAGACGGATAAATCCACACCAACATATAGACGGACAAATCTCCACCAACATATAGATGGACAAAACTACATCACCATATAGACGGACAAATCCACATCAGCATATAGACGGACAAAACCCCATCACCATATAGACGAACAAATCCACATCAGCATATAGACGGACAAATCTAAATATATAAACGAACAAATCCATATTAACATATAGACGGATAAATCCATACCAATATATAGACGGAAAAATCCCCATCACCATATAGACGGACAAATCCCCATCACTATATAGACAGACAAATTCACATATGCATATAGACGTACAAATCCATATCACCATATAGACGGACAAATCCATATTACCATATAGAAGGACAAATTCTCAACGGCATATAGAAGGATCAACTCGCAACAAGACTGGCTTAAGGTACAAAGGAACTTAAATGTCCATCTTAAACTTGGAAAATTACAGATCCTTTTAAGGGCAAACCCACGAAGAGGCCAACTTAAGGTGCAAAGGGACTTAAACGTCCACCTTAATATTGAAAAATTATAGTTCCTTTTAAAACAAACTCGTGAATAGGCCAACTTAAGGTGCAAAGGACTTGAACGTCCACCTTAAGATTGAAAAGCATAGTTCCTTTTAAGGACAAATCCGCGAAGAGGCCAGCTTAAGACGCAAAGGGATTTAAACATTCACCTTAAGATTGGAAAATTATAGTTCCTTTTAAGGACAAACCGTAAAGAAACCAACTTAAGGTGCAAAGGGATTTAAACGCCCACCTTAAGATTGAAGAATTAGAAAGCCTCAACCTATGCAGACCTCAACTTGAAGACCGACAAACTTGATGATTTGACGGACTTGAAGATTTGGCGGACTTTGACACGTCAACTTGAAGAGCGATGGACTTTAAACTTCAACTTGAAGAATTAGCAGACTTGAAGACTTCAACTTAAGAAATTAGAGGGATTAAACAACTTAACTTGAAGAATTGGAGGGATTGAATACTTCAACTTAAAGACTTGCAGACTTCAACTTGAAGGACGGTGGACTTGAAGACCAACAAACTTGAAGGTTTGTCGAACATGAAGACATAGCGAATCCCCAGACTTCAATGCAAATACTTGGCATCCTCCTAAAAGTCGTCCCATTGAAGATACCAATTTACCATGGAGGACTGCCCCCTTTAAATCAAATGAGATCCAAAGTTTCACAGAAGAATAGTGTTTTAGCTTGATTTTACATTCCTTCATACTTCACTCGGACAATAATTGGGGCAATATGTATCTTTTGAACTTATGCGACTGAACTTAGAATGAAACTCTAAGCATCCTACGTACCTCGGTGAAGAGGATCAAGTCATACCGTAGTTCAGAATGGGTTATTTTGTTTTTAATGTCCTAACTTTTGCCTAGGCCGCCTCTTTCGAGGTTTTTAACCTAGCGGACTTTTTCTATTTTTGGCCGTACATAGTTTATACTCTAGCGCCTGGAGTAACATGCAGTTTATGCTCTTGCGTTAAGGAGCATAACGACTTGTAGTTTAACCTCGCATTTTGAGAAGTTATGCAACTTGAAGATTTTGCTCAAACTTGAAAAGCATTACAGCTTGAAAATTTAGCTCAAATTTTTAGAGCTTCATGACATGCAGTTTAGGCTCGTGCCTCCAGGAGCGTTGCAACTTGAAGATTTTTCTCAAATTTTAAGAGCTTCATGACATGTAGTTTAGGCTCGTGTGTCCAGGAACATTGTAACTTGAAGCTCAAATTTGAAGAGCTTCATGACATGCAGTTTAGGCTCGTGTGTCCAGGAGCGTAGTAATTTGAAGATTTAGCTCAAATTTGAAGAGCTTTGCAACTTGAAGTCTTTGCTTGACTTTGAAGAGATTTCGATTTGAGTCTTCGCTCGAATTTGAAGAGCTTTGTAACTTGAACACTTTGCTCGAATTTGAAGAACTTTACAATTTGAAGACTTTGCTCAAATTTGAAGAGCTTTGCGACTTGAATACTTTGCCCAAATTTGAAAATCTTTACAACTTGAAGACTTTGCTCGAATTTGAATAGCTTTACGCCTTAAAGATTTAGTCCAAAATTGGGGAACTTCGTGACATACAATATATACTCATGTACCAAGAAGCATTATAACTTGCAGTTTAGGCTCGTGCGTTGAGGAGCATTCCAACATGAGTTTAGGCTCGTGCATTGAGGAGCATTATAACTTGCAGTTTAGGCTCATGCATTTAAGAGCATTATAACTTGCAGTTTAGGCTCATGCGTTAAGGAGCATTACAACTTGCAATTTATGCTCGTGCGTTGAGGAACATTGCAACATGTATGGACTCTTCAGTTTCATCTTCGGATGAATACTTGCCCCCATTCTCAGCATCCTCAGCTTCTATTTAATAATGAGGCTCAAAGCCAGGAGACCTTTGATATCCACTTATAGCCAAACTCAATTCTATATCATGTGCACGAGTTGCTAGTTCTTTAAATGTTTTAGTCTTTATGCCTTGTAAGATATAGCGAAGACTCTAGTACATGCCTTGAATGCACATTTCGATGCCAGAAGTTTCGCTAAGGCGATCTTTGTAGTTGAGGCTTAAGCTCGTCCAGCGGTTGATGAAGTCAATAACTGGCTCATCCTTTCCTTGATGAGTGTTTGTAAGTTCGATCATGCTTACGATGCATCTTGTGCTATAGAAACGATTAAGAAACTCCTTCTCTAACTGCTCCCAACTATCGATGGATCCAGGTTCGAGATCTATGTACCAATCAAATGCATTACTTTTGAGAGATCGAACAAACTGTTTGGCAAGATAATCATCATACGTTCCAACATTGTTGCAAGTTTCAACAAAGTACGCTACATATTATTTCGGATTTCCCTTGTCGTCGAATTGTTGCAACTTAGGAGGTTGATAACCAGCATGCATCTTCAAGCTATCAATTCTTTGCGTATACGGCTTTGCATATGTGAGATATAATTTGGACAATGACTCAGACTTATCTTTGATAGCCTCCATGATGAAGTCCTTCAACTTCTCAACGGAAATTGGACCTTCAGCGGAGACTTAGATCCTCTTAGTTGTCGTTGCTTGCTTTTCGGAAGAGTCTCATTTCTCTTGTAAACTTTGAAGATTTAAAGGTGTTTGTATGGATTCTCCTTCTACTATGCTATCCAACTTATTTGTTAAATTGGAAAGTTTAGCATCTTGATCTTGCACGCACTTTGACAAGCCTTCAACTACTTTCGTCAAATTTGCGAGTTGTTCTTCTACGGTAGAAACTTTAATAACCATTGCTTATACGATGTCCGTAGAGGATGAAGAATGGAAATAGATTATTATTGGGATAGAGCTTGGAGGTCGCGTTAATTGAGACTAAAGTAGATTCAACGCTCAAGTCATCAGCATAACCTTTCATGAAAGGTTTCTCAAACTTAGATAAACTAAGTTGGGCAAGAACCTTTTCGATCCTTTTGGCGACATCATTCCCTTTTTGGGTCGTGCTTGTAGAGGGTCTTGCTCCTTTTGAAGATGAAGATCCTAAAATAGGGGTTGACGTGGACGACACTTAGAATGCTTGTTATCCTGAAGAGCTTGCTTTGATCCTTGTAACTGGCCCAAAACTTCCAAAGGTAACATCGAGAATGCTTTCCACATTAGCATAGAACTTGGAATTAGCAGCCTCATTGGAAGTTGATCTGGAGTTAATTTTCTGTGAAGCCATTTCGATGTTCTTGAACTTTGGTGATTGAAAAGTTGAAATGAGAGGTAGAGATTGTCCCACTGGGCGTTCCTGAATTTGTAGGCAATAAATTTGCGTCGAGAAAATAATCGAGACCGAAAGATATTGCAACAATCGTAGTATTTGATTTCAAATAGTTTGAGCGTTACAATCTCTATGGTTCCTCTAATTCTACTTTTTCAATATAAATTCAAGGGCCTTTGAGCTTGATCTTGAATTTGTTTTATCCGTTGCGAACGCTTTGATGGTTGCCACGAATTCTATCACGAACAAGTAGCCTTAATCTTGAACGCCTTGTATTTGAAATTTGTGTTGAAGTGCTTGAATACTTGAAAACTTACATTTTGCAGAGAATTGTGGCATTTGATCCACGAGCTCCCTTGTGTCTTCTTGTTATAACTTTTGGTGTCCTTTTCTGAGTGACGAAGACCCCTATTTATAGTTGTGGGGGGAAGAGTTGTGATGAGAATAAACTTTTTCCGACCAATCAGATTGAAGAGTGACAAGGTCTCATTTGATTGGTCAGAACATGTCACTTGCACATGTGGCGTGATTTCAGTGGCCTTTTAATTTGACTTGGCATGCCTTGTCATTTTGACACATGGCATGATCCTATTGGCTCTTCTGTTTGACTTGGCATGCCACGTCATTTGACACATGGTATCAAACTAGGCCTCTAGGAAGATGGCATATTGAGCCTAATAAAGTGGGCTCATCATTTGTAGCCCAACTAAATGGACTAGCCCAATAGATTTGGACTTCTTTATTTAACCCATATATATTGGACTTATATAATTAATCAAATTATATTAGCCCATAATATTTATTTGGATCGAAATATATTTAATTGAGATTAAATCCAAATTTCTTATGGATTTAAATTCAACAAAATTTTGTATGCCTACATGTACTACAACAACAACAAACCTAGTGTAATCCCACATGTAGGGTCTGGAGAGGATAGTGTGCACGCACAACTTATTCCTACCTTCGTTTGACCCAAAATTTAGATTTAGATTTAAACAATTAGATTTACTAATAAAGTGGAGTTAATCATAGCTAATGTTCCAAAAGATGTCCTAACAGATTTTGTGGCAAGATAATATGAGTATTATCTAAGTAGCAATAAATGGTGGCAATATGGTTATATTCTGATACAAAAATGAAGGAGATAGCATTAAATAACAATAAATAACAATGGATGACATTTAGGTAAATAAAAGCATGTGAGTCATCCGAAAAGGGTGAGATTCTTTGGTATTCTTTTCTGACAATGATGAATGATTGATGGGCCTTTGAATATTCGGATTTCCCTTGGATTGTGGGTTTAAAAGTTAGACAAGAATCTCAAGAAAAAAGTATATTTTGTATGTGTATAATAAAGTAAGAGTTTTCAAAGAATGTCAATGGGTTGTCTTATAAGTGCGTGTTTCATGTGCCAAAAAATCCTAATAGTACAGATATGTCAATGTGTTGTCTTATAAGTGAGTGTTTCATGTGCCAAAAAACCTTAATAGCACAGATACAGAGAATATTCTCTTTAGAATCTTATCCTAAAACTAGCCGTTATTATTCTGTTTAAGAAGGGTGCTCGTCCTCGACCTTGATCTATGTTGACTCCTCGACCCCACCTTTCATCTCATGTGAGATCACTTCGACCTTGAACGTGCCTTTTATCGAAGTCATATTGGTGACACGTGGCCGCCCTTGAAGGCCCTCTTAATGCTTATATGGTTTAAACATAATTAAGATAATTTTTGGCTCATACAACCTTGTGAAGGTAGAGACGTTGTTCCGATCGACTCTCCACTCAGATGGTCCATTACATAAAACCGTAGTAATAATTAAATGAACCTAGCTCTTAACTTTGATCAAGCATTTAAACTTTGAACGGAGCTACAGTAGCCGGAAAATATGAGTTAGTCATCAGTTATCTGCAAATACAGAAACGGCGAGAAAATTGCTCAAATTCTGAAGCGAAACCAACTGGGTAGGAAGCAGTACGAAAACATTAGCGAGTGAAAAAACAAAAGAGGAATGGAGATGCGGGGCATCGATCCCCGTACCTCTCGCATGCTAAGCGAGCGCTCTACCATCTGAGCTACATCCCCCTCGCTGATACTATTCCCTATTGGTTTTAATTTGTCAAACGTAATTAATTTCTTCTAGTAAACTTCACACAAAACCTAAAATATTCATATTTGAGCTTTAAAGAGTAATAAATTCTGAAATTTATTATATTGAATTTGTCTTACATTTGAGAAATTCCAAAATGAAAAAAAAAGTGTCATATAAATTAAAATGGAGGGACATACAATTTTGTAATTAGTTTTGAAATGAATAGATAGCATATTTAATCATTGATTTTTAGATTTTCTTGGACTTAGACACCTATATATATTTTGCTGTTACAGTGAGTTATTCTGGCACTCAAAGCTGATTGTTTTCATTTGAATCTAGCAATTCATTGCGGAAATAGATTGATACACAAATTGACACTTTAACTTGCACGATTTCATGGTACACACAAATAGGTAGAAACCAAAATATAAGTTGAATAAACAAGCAATATGATATATTCTGATAAGATTTGAACGTAAAACCTCTTTGGTCAACAAAGCCTAAGACCTTTAAACGTTAAACTGGACATATATTATACTAAAATCTTTAACCAAAAACAGCATATTAATGACTTATACACTGATAGCGTAAACAAATTTCTACACATCAGTATATATTTTAAGTTTTTAGTGATATTTCTGCTGACACCTCCGTGAGCTGACCTTTCTTGCATTTCCCTTAATCTCTTTCCAAACGTCACAATTTGGTCTGGACGAACTCGCATACAATAAATTAGGGGTGTACGGAGAAATCCGATAATCGCACCAAACCGGATAATTTGAGTCAAAACGGATAAAAACCCGATTGTGGTATGGTTTGATTTGGTTTGGTGTTGGAAAAAAACCCCGACCGTAATTGGTTTGGTTTGGGTTTAATTAAAGAAGTCAAATCGGAACCAAATCAACCCGATATTACATTTATTAATTTTTAAAAAATATTTTATACATATAAATATTTATTGTAATATAATTTATAAATATTTCTTAAACTTGTTCACAATTTTATCTTTAAAAGTATTATTTAAAGTTTGGACTTAACATTTTTGAATGGTCCAATAAATTTTATAGCCCATAAAGGTAGTAAGTCAAATAAAGTTCAAATTAATACTAATGCTAATAAAGTAAATTCAAATCAACACTAGAGATGACAATAGAATTGGATATCTATTTTTTAGTTTTGCATTGGTTTATAATGAAAACGCATAACCTAGTTTATCTTTTTCTTTATGCTTAGTTGTGAATTAATAGTACTTATTAGCTGTACTTATTTTAGCATGACTTATATGAGTAGTATTTTTAGATTATGTTAATTTTTATTATGGCATATGTAATATTTTTTTATGCGATTTTATTATCTTTGTTATTGAATATTTTAGTACAATGCTATGACTCATCTCATATTACTGTGTCATTTTTTTGGAAAATACATTATATAATTGTATCCTATTAGGACTAAAGAAATATTTGGAGCACGAGTTACATGTTTTGTGCTATGAAGATTTTACAGGGGAAAAAACCCGAAAAAATCGAAAAATCCGAGAAAAATCGAGATTGAAAAACCCGACTTTATTGGTTTGGTTTGGTTTGGTTTATAGATTTAAAAACCCTGCACCATTAATTTGATTTGATAATTGAAAAATGCGAACCAACCCGATCTATGTACCCCTACAATAAATATAGGAAATGGATTCGTATTAAGAACAATTAAAGTAGGAAAAAGTACTCTCTATGTCCCATAATCTAAGCCCCATTTTATTTTGTGAGAATTAGTTTTATCTATCTCATTTGAAATTGACAAACATTATATTTTTAAATTTAGTATATAGATTAGTTAAGTTATTAGTCCGTACATTAAATGTTATAAGTTAAATTTTATTTTCTTAAAACTGATTAACACAAGATATGTACAATTTTCAATAAGGATGATTTTAGTTCTTTCTACTCGCTATAAGAGAAGACACTGTTAATAGGAGTAATGGATATGAATAGAGGTGGAACTAGGATTTAAACTTGATATCGAACTGATAAGTTGTTTTAGTTTCTGGTTTCTCAATTTAACATTTATACATACTTAATGAATTTCTTAATATAAATACAGAATCGAAACAAAAGTATTTGTTTGAACCCATAACTTATTCTGTAGCTCCGCCCCTAGCTGTCTATGGGCTATGGCACTCAAATATCAACATCATTCATAATCACAAAGACAAGATTCGATCGGGCCATATACCAATAAGCTTCAAATGTAACCTTCTTCATTGTTGCTTTTCCAAAAGGAAAAAAGAATCAGCAAACTATTTCCCAAAAAGGAAACATTTAAACAGCGACTGAAACCCCCAACAAGCATCATAAATTGAAATGGACAACACAAAATCATTGGCGTTTGTCATTCAAATTAGAGGATAGATTAAAATTCAAATATACAAAATCAAATTAAATTTGAAGATAATTTTTTTCGAAATTTGAGGATAATTAAGCTAATAGTTTATGAAAACACATTAGTTTTTACTTCTTTTCAAAAGCCAAATAAAGAATGAAGAAATTTGCTCAAGTTGAACTATTGGACTATGACCCGTCACTTGACCCATTTGAGCTAATTCATTTTGATCCAAACAAACTCTGATCAGATAATATCATGACTAGTTTATTCCATTCATGGTCAACCCAATCCGCTTATTTACCACCTCCATCTCCTAAGTAAAGTCGCCCATTTATCATCACCCCTATATACAGCCCGAGTTCAGGGAAGGACCGCACCTCAAGCATAGCTTTAGAGTACATCAGTTGTCTAAAATTCAGTGACATGCAGTGTAAGAATGAGCTGAAAATTCAGATGAATAAAGCTTCCAAGTACAATAATAAAATCTAATTAAGGGTTCCATAGTTACAATGCTACATAGGAAAAAAAGTTGGCTACGTACGATTCTTAATAAAGTTTACATATGCAGCAGCCAATTCCCAAGAAATTGAACAGAATTTTTTTTGCCCTTCTTAAGGTTCTTCTTGTGGGTTCTTTTTAGCAGAAGGGTTCTTATTATTATGCATCCAAACCTTAAAAACCTGTCTCTTCACCCCAACTTGAGAGCAGAATCTTTGTACTTCAGTGTCGTCTTCTCTTGGAATTCTCCACCCTAATTTCTCTGCAAATTCCAACATTTTTTCCTTCTGGTCTTGAGTGAACTTTGTCCGAAACCGTTTCTTCGCCAACACAAATGGTGGTTGTGGTTGAGGAGGCACTGAGGTTGCCTGCTGATAAGTGTTGAAGTTAAGTTCTTCACTTGATGAGTCCGTAGCTCCACTTCCACCTCCTCCGCTACCTGCGGAAGAGATAATTGTAAATAATAATGCAATTTTCCAGCTTTTAAATGAAATATAGTACCAGAAAAGATATATTTGAGCGTAGGCATGATTAAAACAACAATAACCAAGTGTAATTTCACGAGTAGAGAGCGTAGGCATGAGTGACATGTTGAAATTATATTATAATAAAGTAAATAGAAGTGTAATTTTTCTAACTTAACTTTTTAGATGACATGTCATGTTTTCGACTCTCATTATCACTCATTGTCAAAAAAAATCAGGAGTTTTGCGAGAAAATATCAAGAATGAGATGCGTGAAGGGTGTGTTAACATAATTAAATAAATAAAGTATTATTTCTATGATAGTTTAGTTTTCAGATAAAATGATTACACAATTCAAGAATGGGATCACCGTGTTAACATAATTAATTAAATAAGATGTTATTTTTATGACAGTTTATTTTTAGACAAGGTGCTAATACAATTCAACAGTACCTCCAAATGATTTGACAGGTGTTTGGACACGGGAAAAAAATCTAACATGAGAGGCGTAAGAGAGGTCGTATAAAAGACATAATTATGTAAATACAAATGAAATTTTTGTAACAGTTTAAGAAAAAGATCACACAATTCAACATTACCTCGAAAGGCCATTTTGACAGGCTGAGGCGGCATAGTACTCCAAACTGAGCGGCCGTGTTGATGGTGATGGTTCATCGACGGCAGCGGAGAAGGCAGTGGTTGAGGAAGCTGAAGCGGATGTACAACCATAATACCAGCATTATTATTATTATCAGCACCAACATGTTGTTGTTCTTTTCTGTGAAAATTACGGTGGCAATTACAAGCAGCACATTTCAACGCCTCGAGCGTTCCTTCTTCTCCACAAGGCATAAACTCACCACATCCGTCAGTAACATTACCACCAATGCTGGCCGCATGATTCTTCAGGCATTCACGATACCTTGCTCGTGATGTTATTTTAAATTTATTATTAGTAGATCCGCCACTGGAATATGGTACAACTGGAGCTGCACCCGAGGATGATTTTTCATGATCTTGTTGTGGCTGAAGATTATTGTTGTTCGGTTGGTGGTGGTGGTGGTGGTTACCTTGATCTAAGTTTTGATCAAGTGAATGATACCCTAATGACCCTTGCATTCTCATTTCCTTATCCTCACCAGCTAATGCCATTTTTAACTAAAACCCTAATTAACTTTTTGCTTATAAACCTAAAACACTAATAATTAACAAAACCCTAATAATCTTTCTTCTTCATCTAAGTTTACACACATAACATAACATGAAAATAGAAGTTGAGAAGTCTGTTTAACTAAATCTATGTAACCTAGCTAGCTCGAATATCCTTCTTCTAAGAGATAAGGCAACTAAAACTCTATGTTTAGACTTAATCAAAATACTAATCTAATTTGGAAAGAGAGAGAGAGTGTGTGTGTGTAGAGAAAAAAGAAAAGGAAAAACAAAAGGTGATGAAGAATTAGTGGTAACAAATTAGAAGAAAGCTGGAAATAAAGAGATGGGCCCTAGACTACTACTACTACTACCTTAGAAGGAGTACTGAATCCGGCGTACCACCTTAAGCATGACCTGAGATAAATAATTAAGAAACAGTCATCTCATAAGTTGAATATTGGTTACTTAGAATATATATATATATATATATATAGTAGAGAAGAAGGAAAAGGTAATAAAAGGTTGAGGGGAAATTAAAGTAAAGAGGGGGTATTAATTTAGGTTAAGAGAGAAAAGTGTTTGTGTTGCGGAGGAGGCAACAGGCCGAGAATGTAAGAAACAAGAGACAACATGGTTGCTTGAGAAGAGACGGAGCTAAATCAATTGTTGTAAGTTAAAAGCAAAGGGAATTGAAAGGGGTTGAAGAGGGTGGTGGGTGAGAAGAGATAAGAGAAAGAGAGAGAGAATAGTAGTGCGGAACAGCAAAGAGAGAAGTAAAAGATAATATGTGATGAGATTATAGAGAGTGAGTAGTAGTGTTTGTTGATTTCAATTGTGAGTTAACAAACAACAAACAACAAACAATACTACTGAGCATAAGAAAACAACCGACAATGTCATGTTCAGTCCTCTCCCACGCCCTGCCAACATTGGCCCCATTCCCACACCCTCTTCATTATTGCCCCCCTCCCCCCTTACCCCATGCTACCAGGGCATTAGATTTTTGAGTGAAGAGCTCCAGATCAAAGTCTCTCGGAAATAACGTTTTTATTTTTATAAGGTATGAGTAAAGTTTATATATATACTAAGTATTCATTTAAGATAGGAGAGGATCTAAAATTTAAATTTTATAAGTTCAAACCTTTAACGTGCTTAGTACTAAACTCATCATTTCCTTAAAGTTACCTATAATTTATTGCGATTTTTGTAACTTTTTTTTACATAAATTTGTATTTCGCGTTGACGTTATGAGTTCAATTGAACGCGAAGTTATAGAGCTACATACGTCCCTGATTTAAACTCTATTTATGAAAATACACTGAGTATATTATTTTTATTATTGTTGTTTGAGGGTAGAGGAGCTACTAATTTAAGTTACATGTTTTGTTAATGTAAGAAAAATTTATATTATCAAAATATTTTTATTTGTTGTACTAGATGATCTGTTTTACGTTTAAAATTATAAATTTAATAAGGATTACATGTAGATATTATTTAGTCAATCTAATAGTGTATATAATTTAGTTTCTGTAATATTCTCTAAGGGAATATAAAATGTTACTTTTGCTCCTTTTGCTTCATCTTTTATGACTTTTTTTAGTTTGTTTGAGAAAATAATATTTTTATATTTTAAAAACAATTTAATTTTTAAAATTCTCATTATACTCTTAACGATATAATTTTATAAATATTTGTCATTATTTTAGACCACATGTTCTGAATTTTTTTTATACTTCATACTCAATCTAGCGCGATAAACTAAGATGGAAGGATTATATAATAATTAATTAGAAAGATTCACCCATCATATCACGCTTGAGTTAATTTCAAATATAGTCCATAATTTATTGTTAACGAATATAATAAAATTTAACTCATTATAATAATAAAGTTACTTAGTGTTTCCATATATAATAATCATAAACTTTACACATCCAAGTGATTTTACTATTTATGTATGATAGACTTTTATAACTTTAGTGCTATAGTAATAAAGTTAAATTATTTTAAGGTAATAAAAAGTTACTTTTATTATTATAATATATAAAATTTAATTATTAATAACATAATACAGTAGATAGAAAACTCAGTAACTATACTTCAAATTAACTCCACCACACATTCATGTAGCGATTCTTTTTCTAATTTCAACTTCTTATCTTCGTCCTGCCATGTTCCATTACTGTGTTTATCTTTTTTACTTTATCATGACTCATGAGTTATGACACTCCAAAAATGACGCAAAAATAGTGCGATTCTGTAATCTGATTTGACGCTGCTCAGCTTTTATTATTCATGTTCTACGGAATGAATGATGTAAATTTGCATAGAAATTCTTTCTTTTAACTCTTACCCTCTGCTGTGTAATTGTATGTCACCTCTCTGCAAACTCTGCAAACTCCATGCTTTCCCCAAGCAATCTCTTTTAACCCTTTCTGTGATAAAATCGATGTACTTTCTTTTCTCTTCCCATGTCTAATTTCTATGATTTGCTTCGGTACTTGCTTATCTTTTTCAGATTAATTAAGGCAATTGTGTTAGCAGTAATATTGCAGGGGCTCAGAAAATTGCGTCAGCTTAAATATTTATTTCAATTTCAATAGCAATGATTGAGGGTTTGGTGCTGTTAAGATTTCATAATAAACTACTCCTATTTTATTATATTTTGTACGACTAGTTGTTTTTAGTCCGTTGAGAGCAACTTCACAAGGTTGTACAAAAATATCTCCTAAGCCCGAAAACGAACAATTGTGGATCTTCTTTGGATCATGATACAAAAGAAATCATAAACAAATAAATCACCAAAAATAAATAATACATGCAAGAGAGTGTTGGATGTCTTATTTATTCTATGGTAAACTTAATCCCACCGGGATGTTTGTATCAAACCAATAGGAACATAACATGTGTTTTCACATCTACTTCAATTGCTTAATCATGATTAATTAATGCATATTATTACTTTATTAAACCACTTAATCATGATAAAGATTAATTGAAGGTGTAAACACACGATGCGAATAAGTATTTATCGATTTTTTTTCTCAAAATAAGTGATGATTTTTATTATTTGCAGTTAAGTTTCATTCTAAAGAATAATAATTACCCTTTAGTTTGGGGTCAACTATATGAACTACTATTATTGTTAATGTCGATCCATTCAAAAATTAAAATCATTTTAGACCAACATTATTATACAAAAATAAAATATAAACTCATTAATTACTAAAAGTTATCTGTACCAGCTCCATTCTGTACACCGACATTAGTATCATATTAATCATTTACAAGTCAATTTCAAATAACTGTTTATAATTGAATATAATCAGATAATTAAATTCTTTATTGCGTAAGAATATGTACACTATATCTAGATACAAATTAAATTCTTTAATGCAATTATGTTTAGATCCTACAGAGGAGCTCAGATGCTTTAAATGTGGAAACATGGAAATAATGGACCATTGGAGGAATCAGAAGGCTACCCCAGGGTCATTATCAGTTTATATGAAAACTTAGAAAACGCAGCCGTTCAAAGTTTTTGCCAGTTGTATTTAAATTATTACTTATGAATTTTTTTCTAAAAAAATGTGACCTTAATTTAGAAGCTACAATGTCTATGTTCTAGTTTCTAATTATAACATACGAGAAAACAGTCATTTTAAGAATAAGTTACTTAATTCAGAAAATTATCATTATGTATGGGGACTCGGGACCCAATTGAGGGTTTTAATTGGTCAAAATTGTATTGGGAACATTTTTTTTTGCTTAATATGTTTTTCAAACATAATCTTTAAAGTGTTAGGTAATATTGGAAAATTTAATTTTCTTCCCCCGATAATTGCCCTGTGTAAATAGAATAATATTTTTCTCATATATATAAATTATTGAATCTCCTCAATATTTGACACGCTTTTGTTTAGAGCCTGTTTGGAAAGCTACCCTATAATTGGATTTGGGTGTAATTGAGTGTAATTACATTATTTTGACATGTTTGTCTGTCCAAGTAATTACCTGGTGAGCATGTAATTGGGTATAATTGATGGGGTGTAATTAAACTCTCCAATTCTCAAGGGAGAGCTGAGAATTGTTGGTAATTACATGATATAATTACCAGGTTATTTTTTGAATTTCTTTTTTTTCTTTTTAATTTAATTTTTATTTCTATTATTTTTTATTTTTTATTTATTTATTTTAACTTTTCCCATTCTTTTTTTCAAATATTATTTTTTTACATTATTTATTTTTTATTTCCTTATTTCTCATTTCTCAATCTTTACTACACGTGTTTCTACATAATTTTTCACATTTTGTTTCTTTCTTAATTATTTTTCTTTATGTTTTTATTACACTTAGCTATGTTATTATTCTAATTTTTCTAAAAATATTATATCCCATAATCTTAGAAAGAAGAAGTCATCCACAAACTTGACTTATAATGAGTGATGTTATTAAAGTTGAACTTTGTTATTGGATGATGTTATATGCAAATTTAACTATGTTAAAATGATAGATTACTTTTTAATATTTATATAATATTTTTATTTTCCAACCTTTATTTTTTGTGATTTCATATAGTTGCTCATATATTTTTTATTTTCTTGATTTAACATAATTTTGTTGTTATTCTAGTTTTGAAAATACTCCTCCTAATATTAAAAATAATGATTCATTAATAAACTTAGCATATAATGAGTTATGTCATTAAAGTAGAACTCATTGTTGAATGAGGTTATAGACTTATATTCTTTTCTTTTGAATTGTATTTACTTAAATTATATTAAAACTTATTTTATGTTATGTTGTAATTTTACATAATAGTATTATGTTAATTTTGTTTTTGAATTTTGAATTTATGTTATATTTTTGCTTCCATTTTATTTGATTTATTATTATTCTCTTATTAATTCAAATTGCATGCCATTTATTTTTCAGTTAAAATTGATAGATTATTTTTTCGTAAAACATTTGAGTAATGTTATGAAATTATGTTTATAAAATGTTGTCCATGATGTTCTTACAAAATATGAACTTATAGATTTTATAATTGATTACAGTAAAATGTTATTAATTTGAAAAAAAATATATCGATTATTTTTGTAATATTAGTTACTAAATTAGTAATTAATATATTTTCAAGGACAATATCTATCTTAAATGTAAATTTAATATTATATATAAAGGCATATATTTGTTAAATCTTAACTTTTAATTTTTGATAATTAATTATATATTTAAAAGTTAATCTAACTGTGTAATTATACTTGTATAACCAAACAGTACACTTGTAATTACACTGTAATTACATTATGACAAATAACATATCGCCGTAATTACAATATTGTGTAATTACTAGGCTGTGTAATTATTATCCTAATAATTACATCAATTTCAATTACCAAATGACTTTCCAAAGAGACCCTTAGTGATAAAATGGTTTCAAAATTTCCCTCAGCTTACAAATTCAAATTCCAAGTATAGCATTCTCTATTATAGGTAATATACTGGTAGGGGCCGTGACAAATTTCCTTCGCTCCATTACAAAGAGGTTTTCTATAAATAAATCCTTGTGGTCTAGTTTTTTCGGACCCCATACCTGACGGAAGCTCACCAGACTACTTTTTTTTTTCTACATATAAAAAATTCGCTAACTATCTAAGGACTATATTGAAAGTGGTCGAGTGTTTTACTTTCTTCTTTTTCTTTTTCACTTTCTTCTTTACTAGTTCATTTGTTTTTCTTTTTTTATTTCTTCTTACACCATTATTTGTTATAGTTTCTACCGGGACGGATTTATAGCCCAATATATGAGGCACTTGAACTTATAGTCTCTCCACCAAATTAGGTATTTTTATGTGAAGAGACTAAATGGTGCACTTAGTTAAATGCTGAGTTATTTACCTAGAGTAGCAGAGATCAATTCCTACTTAATTTTTTTCTACTTTCTTTATTTGTGTACCCATGTATAAAAATCCTAGATCCGCCTCTGATTTTACGAATATAAGATGCTAAAATATGTAATATTACAATTATTCAGTATATATATACATATCATTCCATTTGCTTTAAATTAAACTCCAAAGAGATTCTTACATAAATAGCCGGGCAAATTCATTATTTACTTTTTCTAACCAATATACATAGATTATACACTAATTATATACAGTTATACACACACACACACACACATACATATATATATATACACACACACACACATTTGTCGGCTATTTTTTTATTTAAGATCTTAGGTGAACGGTTATTTGGGTTAATTCTTCTCTCTTTAAACAAATACTATGTGTCAAGAAAATAATGTCATTTATTATATGAGATCCAACTCTGTTCTTTTTGTTACATCAATTTATCACATCATTCAAAATTCTAACTTCTACGTAACTTTTTTCCTCAATCCGTAGACATTTAATTTCACATTTATCTTCATTACTCTAATTATTGTACCCGCATGCATTCTTCAATACAATCTTTAATACTTGACCACGTAATCATCAAGAAAGAGAAAGGACATAATTAAGTGATTAACCCACTATATATATATATTTTTTTTGGTCATAGCCAAAAGAAATACTTAACAATAGAATTTTAATGCTTGCTTACCAAGTATTTATTTACTATTTATTTATTTGCTTGCACACCAAGTATTTATTTACTCTTTATTTATTTGCTTGCACACCAAGTATATAATCAATTAATAATCAAGTATTTACTATTCTTAATGACCTGTTTAGGAGTTATCTAATATAAACTACTTGGCATTTATTTAATTACTGATTATAAAGAATTAATGATATGTATACGAGAAAAGAAATTAAAATTTTGATACTTCGATAGTAACCGACCATTGAGCCAAGTAAAGTCTCACTTAACTACAATTTACGGTTAATATTTTTACACTAAACCACTCCTTTTAAGGGTTTAGGGTTTATTTAGGGTTTAACTGCAGACTTAATTACAATTTACAGTTAATCTTTTTACACTAAACCTCTCCTTTTTAAGGGTTTAACTGCAGAATAGAGAAACAAAAAACAGAGAAGAGGATAGCAATGGGGATGGATATGGAGACAGGAGAAGAATCAGCAGCAGCACAAGAACAAGAGATGATTGAATTGGGGAATTTATCATATCATGTAGTGGAATCAATTTTCTCTAAAATTCCCTTAAAATCTCTTGTTCAATTAAAAACTGTCTCTAAAACATGGCGAAATTCCATCACAAACATCCGCATTTTTTACCCTCCCACAACTTCTACTGGTCTTATACTTTTTCTCAAACACAATTCATCCCAAGAATCAATCTTTTTGAAATTACATGACCAATCCCAGAAAAAATTAGCCCAATTTTGTACTCTCCATTCTTCTTCTACCCATAATTTTCCTTATTTGATTGATTCTTGTAATGGGCTTCTTTTATATGCTTCTCTTAATAATGAGTTTTGGAGTTATCATATTTCTTCCCCTGTACTTAACCAAAATGTTACACTTTCTCTTTCTCATCATATGTTAAGGCCTGCTTGTTCAAGTCTTGTTTTTGATGGTTGGAATCATGAGTTTCAAGTTATATGTTTCTTTTGGGAAGAAGTTGATTTTGACTCTCAAATGATGAATTGTATGGTTTTTTCATCAGAATTATGGAATTGGAGAGAATCCCAATTGAGAATATTGAACTCTGAACTTCTTTTACAAGATGGATTCTTGAGAGGACAATGCTATAGTCCAAGTGTTTTTTCTGGTGAAAGATTGTATTGGATATGGAGTTTGTGTTTGTTAGTATATGATAGTAAAGGAGAGTTATTTACACTATTTCCTTTGCCAAGAAACCATAGTGGGAAAAAATCAAGAAAAGGTGTCTACTCTCAGCTTTTATGGGAATCAGAAGGACTAATACAATTCTGTGATCCAGTTAAAAGTGGATTTTTCATATGGAGTTTTAGAGGAAACAACAATAATTTTGATTTATGGAGGCTTAATCATTTTATAAGATTAAATGATTTGATTAATGATCAAGATGTAAGGTTGAGTATGGGATATTCAATTAGGCCTTGTGCATTTAATAAAGATTTGCAAGTATTATATTTGCATGTAATGCCACATACAATTGTTTCATACAGTTTTGAGACTAGGGAATTGGTACAAGTTTGGTCATATTGCCATAGCAGAGGAGAAGCAGAGGATTGCTGGATTTGCAAGATTCATCCTTTTGTATTTACTTCTGTTGATTTGCTTGCCTTTAACAAATTGAGGCCAGTTGATTATTAGGAGGTAGTTACATTTTATAGCAATTTTCTTTTCTTTACATTCATATACATTGAGACACTAGAATAATATTTCCTATATGTAAACTGTAAAGGCAATTCATGTATTCCTTTTCTTTTTCTTATTTCTTTTTAGTTCAAAAGCACTAAGCTCCCGCTATGCGCGTGGCCGGACCACAAGGGTCTATTTTACGCAGCTTTGTATTGCATTTCTGCAAGAGGCTGTTTCCATGGCTCGAACCCGTGACCTCCTGGTCACATGGCAACAACTTTATTAGTTACGCTAAGGCTCCCCTTCTCATATGAACTGTGATTAGTATAGTTAAATTGTGCTTGTGAGATTCTAATCTCACTAATCATGGTGATGTTTAGTCTTTCGAGTATATTGCTTCTGCAAAAAGATCATAATATATAAAAACACATTATTCATAATAATATCAGAAAACTTGGATCATAAAGAAAGGGCAGCCCGACACAAAGTATCTCGCGTTCACGCAGGATCCGGGGAAGGGCCGCACCCTAAGGGGGTGTGATATAGGAAGCTTACCCTGATGCAAGCATCAGTGGTTGATTCCACGGCTCGAACCCGTGTCCTATAGGTTGCACGAAGACAACTTGATCGTTACTCCAAGGCACCCCTCAAAACTTGGATCATACAGGCTAATATTATATTATGTTCAGAGAGTTTCTGAACAAAACCTCTAATTAAAATTATTAAAGAGAAGATAGCAAAGTCTTTGAAGCACTTGGAGGAGGAGAAAATGACATCCCTTCGTCTTCTTCAACCCTAATCACCTTCTTTCCCTTTTTAGTCTCTTTTTTCCCACTAATTTGCATCATTTTTTCAACTGTACTTTGAACATAACCACTATTATCAAACTTCATTTGCATGATAATATTCAGTTGTGACTTCACAAACTTATACTTAGTAAGCCATCTTTGTATTTTCCCAGAAGTAGTCTTTGGTACACTTCCAACTTTAACAAGTACCACTTGTCCAATATCAACACCCTCTTCTTTCATTACTCCTTTCCTTATTCCTTCACATATTTGCTTCAAAAATAAACTCTCTGTTTCCCTCTTGCTCTGCACCTCCGCAATAATTACTATATATCTGTATTCAGATTCAGACATCTCGAATGCTGCAAGACAACCACCTCGAAGGAGATGAGGACAACTATTGTAAGCTGATGTCTCCAAATAATGTGGATGTATTTCTTGTCCATTTGGGAGTTTAATGATGTCAGAACATCGACCTGTCACGTATAAATATCTCTGTTCTCCTTTGACAACTCCTCTGTCACCCGTTCGGACGTAGCATTTGCCCACCTTATTTTTAAGTCTGACATTGAACACTTCTTGAGTTAAAGATGGATGTCCTAAATATCCAATAGCATTACTAGGAGATGAAATCCATATTTCTCCTTCAACCCCATCTTCTGCTACTTCATTTGTTTCTTCATTCACAACTAAAATTTCAATATCAACATCTTCATCAAGTCTAGCACTTGGTAAGAGCTTATTGTATGTTGGAAAAGTCCAAAAGTTGTCACCATTATTACATCTCCATGATGTTGAAACAAATGTGCCATTTTCAGCTAAGCCATATGAGGGAGAAATTGCCAAAGGATTTAGCCCAAAAGGCTTAAAAACTTCAACAAATTCTTCAACACGAGAGTTATAAATTGGCTCGTTAACGATGATCAAATTCTTCAAGCTCAACATACTAATAGTATTAACAGTTCCTGTCTCAGTCGTCCCAACATGACCACGTTTCAACACAAGTGGTAAAGCAAAAGAAGGAACCGGAGTACAAGTTGCCTTAAACTCCGAAATCAATTCAAGCCAAATCCTAGGACGATTGACAAATGCATTCGGGGAAGTTAACACACATGTTGCCCCTGATACAATTGTCAGCAACAAAAACATGAGTCCACAATCATGGTACTGAGGTAACCACGATACAACAACTGTATTCGGACCAAAATCATAAGCTTTCCTCGCGACTCTAACATTATGAGCCGCTGAGCCTGCAGTCACTAAAACAGGCTTAGGAATAGCAGTTGCACCTGATGTGTACTGAATCAAGTACACATCATTAGTTCTGCAACCATTATAACTATTACCATTACCATTACAAGTCACATTTTCCAATTGCATTATCATTTTCTTGCCCTTCAAATCATCGGTTGAAATCCATCGAAGCTTCTGTAAAGCCTCGGACAATTTCTTATTACTAGAGCTCGCAACATACTTATTAACATGTCTAATGTAATCACTTGATGCTATAGCAACTTTTGGTTTTGTTTGAGATATAACTCTAAGAAGATGATGGTCATTTTCATTGGAAAAAGATGGGTGAGGAGGGATAATAGGAATAGCTAAAAGGCCAGCTCTTTGACACCCAAAAATAATTTCAACCAATTCAAGTCCAGGAGAGCATAAAACAAGAACAGTATCATTTCTCCTTAAACTAAGCAACAACTCAGAGGAAATGCATTGAACTGAACTGTTTAATTGCTCATAAGTGAGGAATGAACGTTGAATTGGGCCATTTTCAGCCCAAATAAAAGCTAGTTTGGACTTAAAAGCTGGAAGTTTAGCCCAAATTGGAAGATAAAGATCAACCACAGGTTGGTCAGGAAAACAAGGGTCATAATTTTCATAATTCATGGCGATAATCTAAGTGTATTTTGAAGAGAGATGCTAAATTTTGTATGAGCAAGAAGTTTTACATGCATGTTGTTATTTATACTACGTATTAACTATTAAGACTAAAATACAATGAATTTTAAAAAAATGTTTGATTGAGAGGTTTTTGATGATTTCTGTTTGATAAGAGGAATTTAGAGTATATATTTCGCATATCCTGATTTATACATCAATAGCCTCGTCAATTTCATGTCTTATTATGTTAAATTACAACGTTATTATCGAGTGGCGAGACATTGACTCCAGCTTCAGCTGCAATATCCGTAAACGCTTCCTCAGATTTAAGATTTAAGATTATTATTCAGATTTAAGATTATTAAGTGCATTTCCTTTTTTTCCTTTACAACTACTTAATTGCAAGAATATGTCTCATTCATTCAAATCTTGGACGGTATATTAAAATTATTAATATGTTATTCATTTAACAACTTATCCAAAGTCGGATTGATTATCTTTGTACGCTGAAGCTGTCAAATCTGCACGAGGATACCGTTTTCAGAAGTTCAGACAAATTTCCGCATATCAATTATCTATCTGTGTTGCTTCATCAAAAAATTTACTCCCTCCGTTCCAATTTATTGAACCTATTTGATTGGCCACGAAATTTAAGAAAAAATAAAGACTTTTGGAATTTGTGGTTCTAAACAAGTCAAAAAGGGGCCCAGGTTATTTGTGTGGTTATAAAAGCTTCTCATTAAGGGTAGAATTGTAAATTTAAGCAAAATTGTTTCCAAATTTAGAAATTTGTCATTCTTTTTGAAACGAACCAAAAAAGAAATAGGTTCACGTAAACTGGAACGGAGGGAGTAGTATAATATTTCTATGTGTGCACACATTATATTTTAGATACTTTAGTGCTTTTCGGACATAAGATAAAATAGAACGACACAGAAGAAACAAAGAAGCTGGGCTGTGTGTAAGAATAGTAAAAATAGCACGGGCTAGCCAGTTTTCGGATTGATAATTGAAAAATAGCCATCGTTTGCAAAGTCATTGAAAAATAGCCACTATTTTGCTGCAACACAGACCGGTCCAGCATAATATACTGGAGATCGGTGCACTTGTGTATGAACTTCTAGCATATTATGCTGGAACTCCAATACGCGGAAAGTTCCAGCATAATATAGTGGAGATTGGAGCACCTGTGTATGAACTTCCAGCATATTATGTTGGACCGGTATATTATACTGGAACATAATATACGGGAGTTATACTGGAACTCCAGCATAATATACTGGAGTTCCAGTATAACTCCAGTATATTATGCTGGAATATTTTTCGATTTTTAAACAGTGTTTTCGTTCAAATTTATCTTTACATGAAAAGTGGCTAAATTTCGATTACTTTTGAAACGGTGGCTATTTTTCAATTATCACTTGTAAATCTAGCTATTTTTGAATTTCTCCCGTAAGAATATCCTAAGGATGACACACAGAAATCGAGAAATGATCCAACTTTTTGCCTAAAATGAAATTTGAATGAAAATGATCAGTAAAAATTTCACACACACACGAACTGATTAGTAATTGTTTGTTACTAATACATGAACTGAAATAATAAAATGACAACTAACCATCATAATAGTAAAAAAACTTTTATTTGTTCAAAATAGTATTACCAAAGATGCAACAAGAATATCCCTACGTTATTAATCTTTGCATAACTAATTTATGCATAACTTGATACGGATCTGAAATTACCTCGATTTTTTCGATCTGTATATCCCATTTAAGTCAAATTCAGTAAAACGAATATCCACTCATCTCTAAGCCAGTTAGCACTTGGTCTTAATGAAACGGTTAGTACATGAGATTACAAATGAGACTTCTCTACCAATTGACTTGGTTAAAGTTTAAACAAACATTCTTATATTTACTTCTACATAAGACAGTACCTGCAGTTTTCCAATTATTATTCCATTTTACCAGATATCAGTAGGAGTGGCAATCGGGCGGGGCGGGGCGGATATGATTCGGGTTGAAAACGGATAATGAAAAAACAGATAAATTATCCGATCCGATCTATATTTAATACGGATAAAAAACAGATTAACCGGTGGATAATATGGGTAACCATATTATCCATGACTTCTTGCATATGATCACTTTTGGAAGAATTCTTAGTCTCCCTAACATGAGGAACCCCCAATTTGAAGTTTTATAAATGTAAAAGTTAGATCCATTAGTTATCCATTTTCTAAATGGATAATATGATTCTTATCCATATTTGACCCGTTTTTAAATGGTTCATTATCCAACTCATTTTTAGTGAATAATATGGGTGGTTAACTGTTTTCTTTTAACCATTTTGCCACCCCTAGATATCAGTATTGTCTCCGGAAAAATCAGCCAATTAATAAGATTGGAGTTACGTTTGTTATGCAAGACTCTAATTAATAATAGTATCCTCTTCAATACTCAACCAACATGGGAGATTTGTACTAAACGTTTAACACTTCTCTTTTTTTTTTTTTTTTTTTTGAGGTGGATATAATATAAGGTTCAAGACAGTTCCAAAGTGGCCTTCCTCAGTAAAAAAGATGGGTCACAACAAAAGTTCTAGCTGAACTTACAAAGTGAATTTACAATGTTCTCAGCTTGATTTTCCAGACTCTTTAGTACACCTAATAACTTGTGGCTAAAGTGGGAGCTATTTGCAACCACGAAAAAAAACTTACACAGCCAACTCACAACTCCGCAACTGCACTTACTGTCCCCATGCACATGCCCTGTATTTGATCACTTCATGATTAGCAAACAAGAAATAATGTAGTTGTAGCTACAAGAAGGTTGAAAGGCTAAAATGAATCCGTACAAAGGGAAAACTGGCGAGAGAGGTAACTACTAATCTTGCCCTAGATAACACCATCGCGAGAGGCAAATTCATGATATAATTTGATGGGTTCAATATTTATGTTCTCACCACTTATCCATTACGCTTTTGCATTTGTAGGTTCAAAACTTGGTTTATGTTAGAATTTTAGTGATTTTTAACATATACATTTATGTTTCTTAAAAAAATGAACTCTTCACATCGCACTGAAGTCACTGCAATACTCAAGGGTAATTTTAACAGCATAAACAAGAGAACACAGGCTATACATAAAGGAGAAACACATAGCAAGGCAAAGATAGACGTGATATAAAAGCAAGATTAGCAACAACTGTAAACTCATAAAGGCCAAAATAAGATGTTTCCTACAGAAAGTAGGAACCTGATGCAAGAGAAACTTTTTTGTCTAATAAGTAATCTCTATTTAACAAGGCATGATAGCATGCCAAATGACTACTAGCGTAATTTGGTAAATTTGTGCTATGGGAGTAACTGTGCAAAAACTTTATATCTCATCAGCTAAGTTACTCGGTGTTACCTAGCATTTGCAGCTGATATTTACCAACATATTTTTTCATTTAAATAAGGGAGCATTAGGCTTCTTTGGTACTTAGATAGGCATGTTTGCATTAGGGTAGGTTTTTATATCACCCCTTGGCAGAGGCGGATCCGGGATTTAAATTCTATGGGTTCAATTTTAAAAAATTTTAACATTGAACCCATTATATATTTAAAGTTATGGGTTCAAATCTATTATTTTTGCAATTTTAATGAAGTTTTACACATAAATTTCTACTCAGCGTCGAAAGTTATGGGTTCAATTGAACCTGTAACTCTCACACTGGATCCGCCTCTGACCCTTAGGGTGTGGCCCTTCCCAGGACCCTGCGTGAATGCGGGATGCTTTGTGCACCGGGTTGCTCTTTTTAAGGCTTCTTTGGTACTTTATCCAACCTTACCCGAGGAAGTTATTCCAAAGAGATTCCAGGTGCTTATTCCTAGGATATTCTAGGTTGAATTCCAAAGTTTTGTTGTTCCTTTCTGTCCAACAGTCCCCGCCAAATAGCACGGGGTATGGTATTTTAAATTTTCTGAGACATTTTGCTGAGTCAAGAGCATAGATAATGTTAGTTTATAGATATGTATAGTGTAGTCTTGTCCCACATTGGAAGATGAGTAATGTCTCGTTGTAATGTATAGCTATAAATAGGGACCTCTTGTATTGTATTTATCATCCAATATCAATAATATATTTTCTCCCGTGTCTTCTCACATGGTATCAGAGCATTAGTGAGAAAAGATCGTTGTGCGTCATTCCAGCGTTAACCGGGAAGAAAGAACTTAGTCATCGTGTAATTTTTTCGGTGACCTAAGGCTTGTCTAAGTGAAAGTCACTTTCTGTCGGTGTTGTGCTAAAACCAACACCACAACGAGGTAGATCACCTCCGACTACCAACCCCTAAAATTTTATCCGGCAGAAAAGCCGCCACGCTCCTCCACGCACCGGCAACAACTTTTCCGGCGAGGGTTCCGGCCACTTTCCGGCTATTTTTTCGCGAAACTTCTTCAGGACAGTGTGCTCTCCTCAAAATTCCGAGCCTACCCATCTAATTCAAATCAAATTCCGGCCACTTTTATATTTTTTCCGTCGTGAACAGTGACCTTTCTGGCCATTTTTTGAAAATATTTCTTCAGGACAGCTTGCTCGCAAAGGAATTCCGAGTTTATCCATACGGGTTACAACAAATTCCGACAACTTTGGAATTTTCCGGCGAGCTACAGTGTTTCCGGCGTGAACGGTGTTTCCGGCACAGAAACATTGTTCTGTTTTCCTGTTGTAAACAGTGTTTTTCAAGTTATTTCTTCAGTTTTCTCACAGGAGTTACTTATTTTCACTATTTCAAGTTAACCCTACTACTACAAATTGTAGCGACATAGGAACCGATGCTTTGAATAGTCGGATGGTTTCTTTAGCAGAGTATATTGAGTTCCTTCAGTATAAAGCATGTAAGCAGACATCTTCTGAGATAGCTTCTGTTGTTCAAACAGGTAATAGCGTGACTTGTTTCTCCCAATCTTCATCCTCTGAGTCTTGGGTCATTGATTCAGGTGCATCAAATCATATTTTTGGTAACAAATCTCTTTTCACTACTATTTCGTATTCTCAATCTCTTCCAAAAGTCACAATGGCCAATGGGTCTCAAACCATGGCAACTGCAATAGGTCAAGCAAGCCCACTTCCTTCCTTACCTTTAGAGTCAGTCCTTTATGTTCCCAATAGTCCTTTTAATCTCATAGCTGTTAGTCGTTTAGCCAAATCACTTAAATGCGCTGTTTTATTTCTTGATAACCATGTTTTTATACAGGAACGCAGTACGGGGCGGATCATTGGTACCGGACGTGAATCAAACGGACTTTATTACCTTATCCTTGCTAAATCACATGGACTCACATCTTGTCTTTCTTCTACAACTTGTCATGTTACTGATTCACCAGATTTATTACATAAACGGTTGGGACATCCCAGTTTGTCAAAATTTCAGAAAATAGTATCTGGTTTATCTCACTTGTCAGCTCTAGAGTGTGAGTCATGTTAGCTCGGAAAGCATACCCGCTCTCATTTCCCTCGGTGTCTTGATAATCGAGCAGAGTCACCTTTTACTTTAGTCCATTCAGATGTTTGGGGTCCTAGTCGGGTCAATTCCACCTTAGGATTCCGCTACTTTGTCAGTTTCATTGATGATTATTCCAGGTGCACTTGGATATTTTTGATAAAAAATCGATCTGAGCTGTTTTCTATTTTCCAGACCTTCCACGCTAAATTCAAAATCAATTTGGGATTTCTATTCGTATATTTCGTAGTGATAATGCCCGAGAGTATTTGTCTTCCCCATTTCAGCAGTTTATGAAATCTCATGGGATTATTCATCAAACATCTTGTCCGTACACATCTCAACAAAATGGGGTAGCTGAAAGAAAGAATAGACATCTTATTGAAACTGCTCGTACCCTACTCATACAATTTCATGCTCCGTTGCGTTTTTGGACAATCTAATGCTCCGTTGCGTTTTTTGGGGGATGTCGTTCTTACATCTTGCTATCTTATTAATCGTATGCCATCTTCAGCTATCCAGAACCAAGTTCCATTCTCTGTCATGTTTCCCCACTTACCTTTGTTCTCTCTTCCACCTCGTATCTTTGGAAGCACTTGTTTTGTCCATAACCTTACTCCAGGAACAGATAAGTTAGCTCCTCGTGCTCTTAAGTGCGTATTTCTGGGTTTCTCGAGAACACAAAAGGGGTATCGATGCTACTCTCCTGACCTCCAGCGGTACCTTATGTCCGCTGATGTTACCTTCTTTGAAACCCAATCATACTTCACAGGTTCAGGTCATCACTTAGATATTTCTGAGGTACTACCAGTTTCATCTTTTGGAGATTCAGTCACTCCAGCTCCACCACCTACAGCTCCAGTTATAGCTCCACCACCTATAGCTCCAGTTGTAGCTCTACCACCTATAGCTCCAGTTCCACCACCTACAGCTCCGGTTGTAGCTCCACCACCTATAGCTCCAGTTACTCCACATAATCCAGTTCAACCTTCTGCAGCTCCACCACTCTTGACTTATCATCGTCGTTCACATCCAGCATCAGGCCCAGGTGATTCACGCCCCGCATCAGATTCTGCACCTATTGCGGGCTTGTCTCCTCTTAGTCAACCAATTGCACTCCGCAAAGGTGTACGATCCACACTTAATCCTAATCCCCACTATGTCGGTTTAAGTTATCATCGTTTGTCGTCACCACATTATGCTTTTATATCTTCTTTGTCCACTGTTTCTATCCCTAAGTCTACAGGTGAGGCACTATCTCATCCAGGATGGCGACATGTTATGATTGACGAGTTAAAATAATTTCAATATAGATCAACTTAACTTACGGTATTTTAATAAACCAAAAGATCCGCACCCGTGTCGGACATCCGCACCAGTGTCCGAGCAACTTAACTTACGGCATTTTAATAAACCAAAAGAAGAGGGGATATTTTGTTCCTATTATGTAAGGAGAGTAGAACAAAAGGAAATTGAACTAAAAAGAATTCGGTTAGGAATTTCCTTACATATCACTGTTAAGATCCATTGGCTTTGGCATTTAGGTTGATGTTTGGTGTTGCATTTTTCTTGGTAAACAAATCCAAGAGTAGCCTTATTGACTTACATTTGTCATTCATTTCTATCTACAATCTATGTGAATAAGAACCCACGCGATTCACATGTGATTTCCATTAGTAAAGAATGAGACTGTGACCTTAATCTATTTGGGATCTTCCTCCAAACTAGTGCAGGGACCGAGTTTATTCTTTAATAATAATCATTTCCACTTTTCATCACCCTCATGAAACCACAATAATGAGCTGTATAGACTTAACAACCAAGATCTTTTGCCAATTTTCCGTTTTTCTTTTTCTTCCTTCCCGAAAACCTTCTCAGGTTTAAGGCGCAAGTTCATAAAATTATATTACTTCGTCAGTGGAAAAAAGGTGCTAATTGCTCTGATCCCTTTTAGTAGACAACTTTGCCATGAATTCTAGTGACTCAAATATTGCATCCCATTACTTATGAAATCATTTTAACTGGGAAGGCACGGGAGAAAATATGTTATTGATATTGGATGATAAATACAATACAAAAGGTCCTTATTTATAGCTATACACTACAAGGAGATATTACTCCTCTTCCAATGTGGGACAAGACTACACTATACATATCTATAAACTAACACTCCCCCTCAAGCCGGTGCATACACATCATATGTACCGAGCTTGTTACACATGTAACTAATACGAGAACCAGTAAGAGACTTAGTGAAAATATCTGCTAGTTGATCATTCGACTTTACAAACTTTGTAACAATATCTCCTGAAAGTATTTTTTCTCTGACAAAGTGACAGTCGATCTCAATGTGTTTAATCCTCTCATGGAACACCGGATTTGACGCAATATGAAGAGCAGCTTGGTTATCACACACTAGTTCCATCTTGCTGATTTCTCTGAACTTTAACTCCTTGAGCAACTGCTTGACCCAAACTAACTCACACGTCGCCATAGCCATGGCCCGATATTCGGCTTCGGCGCTAGATCGAACAACTACATTCTCTTGCTCTTCCACGAGACCAAATTACCTCCTACTAGAACACAATATCCAGACGTAGAACGTCTATCAAAAGGTGATCCTGCCCAATCAGCATTTGTGTACCCAACAATCTGCTCGTGGCCTCGATCCTCAAATAGTATCCTTTGCCTGGAGCTGACTTTATATACCGAAGAATGCGAACAACTGCATCCCAGTGACTATCACAGGGAGAATCCATAAACTGACTTATAACACTCACCGGAAAAGAAATGTCAGGTCTAGTCACTGTGAGGTAATTCAATTTGCCAACCAACCTCCTATATCTCGTAGGGTCTCTAAGAGGCTCCCCTGTCCAGGCAGAAGCTTAGCATTCGGATCCATAGGAGAGTCAATAGATCTGCAACCCATCATTCCAGTCTCCTCAAGAATGTCTAAGGCATACTTTCGCTGTAAAATAACAATACCTGAGCTAGACTGAGCGATTTCAATACCTAGAAAATACTTCAATCTGCCCAGATCCTTAGTTTGGAAGTGCTGAAAGAAATGTTCCTTCAGATTAGTAATACCATCCTGATCATTACCAGTAATAACAATATCATCAACATAAACCACTAGATAAATACACAGATTAGGAGCAAAATGCCGATAAAACACAGAGTGATCAGTCTCACTACGATTTATCATCCAATATCAATAACATATTTTCTCCCGTGCCTTCTCACAGTTAAAATGATTTCATAAGTAATGGGATGCAATATTTGAGTCACTAGAATTCATGGCAAAGTTGTCTACTAAAAGGGATCAGAGCAATTAGCACCTTTTTTCCACTGACGAAGTAATATAATTTTATGAACTTGCGCCTTAAACCTGAGAAGGTTTTCGGGAAGGAAGAAAAAGAAAAACGGAAAATTGGCAAAAGATCTTGGTTGTTAAGTCTATACAGCTCATTATTGTGGTTTCATGAGGGTGATGAAAAGTGGAAATGATTATTATTAAAGAATAAACTCGGTCCCTGCACTAGTTTGGAGGAAGATCCCAAATAGATTAAGGTCACAGTCTCATTCTTTACTAATGGAAATCACATGTAAATCGCGTGGGTTCTTATTCACATAGATTGTAGATAGAAATGAATGACAAATGTAAGTCAATAAGGCTACTCTTGGATTTGTTTACCAAGAAAAATGCAACACCAAACATCAACCTAAATGCCAAAGCCAATGGATCTTAACAGTGATATGTAAGGAAATTCCTAACCGAATTCTTTTTAGTTCAATTTCCTTTTGTTCTCCTCTCCTTACATAATAGGAACAAAATATCCCCTCTTCTTTTGGTTTATTAAAATGCCGTAAGTTAAGTTGCTCGGACACTGGTGCGGATGTCCGACACGGGTGCGGATCTAGAGGTCGAATCTTGCGAGATGTAAATTCTAAAATTCGGGGATACGGATCCTAGTACATATACGGGTGCGGGGATCCGGCTAAAAGTAAAATAAAAAAATCTCTAAATTATGAGAAATTTTGTGGTGTACTTACATATAGCTTGTAAAGTGAGGATTTCTTTATTATTCTTAAGTTGTAGATAAGTAAATGATTGATTTCCTAGATAAGGTATGCTATTTTCTTCAAATTTACCCTGGTTTTGGTTCTGATTTCGGGAATCAAATTGTATCTCGTATCGAATTTTTCCATCCATCGTGGTCAAAGTACCCAAAATTATTTGAATAGATCCGGTACGAATCCCATACCCACACCCATACTAGTGTCGTGTCGACACGGGTGCGGCACCTAAACTGCCGTGTCGGAGCAACTTAAATTTCTTATTCCTCCTTTCATATGAAAGCCTTGGACATACGAATGATAACTAAGATACTACATGTGATTTTAGCTTTGAATTGTTAATCGAGTAACCAAGGAAACAGCGCGTAGATCCGCTCAGATTTGATGGAACAAAATTGATGTTATCACTTTTTTCCTACTAATTCTTTTCTTTTTTAAGCTTTTGACTAACAAAGCAGAACTACCTTGAGATTAATCTAACTACCGTGTAACTACAATATTGTGGGGGACAACTTTTACCTGAAAGGAAAAGGGAAAACATGGAAGAAGATTCTTAAACATCTGAGCAGAAACCAGCTAAACACTAGAGAAGATTCAAAATCATTGTATGATGGCAATTAAGCCAATGATTCTATTAAGCATATTTGACTTCCAATCCATAGAAGACAGGTGAATCTACAAGCCAGGTAATGTAAAAGTTTCTGAACTAGAAGCTCAAAGAAACGCATACAAACTTGTATATGCTGCTTGAAAACTTAATAGCTTCAATATTGAGGTACTGTGGCCTTAGAGAAGATATTATGCATTAATGCTCTTGCTCATTATGTGCTTTAATTTGACACGAGTCTGTTCCGAGCTTCTACTATAGGGTCACAATGCTATCATTAAATTTAAGATTGTACTCCAACTCTCATATCAATTGTCCCCCTTATAAGGCTACCTCAAATCTCAATTTGTGTTTGATACGATGGATATCTCAATAAGTTATATGTATATAAATAGACTGCCTAAAAACCTTGCTTCCATCCATTCTAGAAATTTTACTCACTGATCATGAAGTTCCTGAGCAAAATTCTGGTTCCCCGAAGTTACAATGTGCCAACGGGGCATCAATACTCTCGACATTGTCATATAGGTTAATGGTACATTCATCTCAACTAAGAAAAGTAATCAATCAACTTTCCCCAACCGATAACCATCATTTAAGTAATTTGACCGCAATGAAACATTCATGGAAAAACTTAGAAGAGCAATTACTGCACAGTTAATGGCAAACTAGAAGCAAAAGGAAACATACCCAACATTATGAATCTCATTAAGAGGATCCAAGAAATGCTGATGTTGCTGTTGCAGAAGCAGCTGCAAACTAACATCAGAATTCCCAACAACAGTTGCTTTCGAATTCGCCCCCTTTGCCTCTACAAACCTCCAAATGTACCAAGAAGCAACCGATCTATAAGGCTTCCATTTCTCACACAACTGATCCATTTGCGAAGGCCTAGGAAGATCCTCAAGCCCATATAACATTTTCACTCCTTTCCTAATACCAAGATCATGTATTGGCAAAACATCCGGCCTATGCAACGAAAATATCATAAACATATGAACTGACCAAGGCCCCACTCCATTGACCATAGTAAGCATAGCAAAAAGGGACTTATCATCCATTTCCACAATTGACTTATCAGACAAAATCCCATTTTGATACTTCCTTGCTAGGTCATGTAAATAACTTGCTTTTCTAGCAGATATCCCAATTTGACGAAGCTGTTGTGGGGTTAATCCTAAAACAATATCTGGACTTATATTACACTCGCCACCACAAAGAGAGATGAATCGAGAGTAAATTGAGGAACCAGCTTTGAAAGCTAATTGCTGAAAAAGAATGCTTTTTGTCAAGGCAAGAAAAGGGGGTTGAGAAAGTTCAAGAATGGGAAGTGGGTAAGTTTGTATTAATGGGATAAGTAATGGGTCGGAGGATTTGAGGTAATTAATGGCTGATTCTAGTTCACCTTCGGATGAAAGTGAACGAGGAATGAGCCTTGGGTTGGAATTATTGTGGGAATCTGTAGTGTTGGAAAGTTTACGAAATTTTCTGGGTCGGGAAGGGAGTTTGGAGGGTGGTGAATGAGATTGGCGGGGTACATTGGTTAGGTAGGTGGTGGTGTTAGGGTTGGGTTGAGATTGAGATTCTGATTCTGATTCTTCGCCCATGGAATGGATGAAGATTTTGAAGGCAGCACTGTCACTGTTACTCTCAGCTGATTTGGGAGGAGTGAGGCTATGAGGGACGGAGCATATAAATACATTATACATATATTTTTTATAAATATAATCATCATTAAATTATATTAACGAACTTACTTATTTTGTTATTTTAATATAATGAGTATTTAATTATAGTAAATTAATATAGTTTGAAATATATTAGGCGTGTGTATTTTATGTTTCTGCTTTCCCTTTACGAGATTCTTGTAGTTTCTTGGAGAGTCGTTACATATTGTATTCTATCGTATTATTACTTTAAATACAATGTTTGTTTTGATTATTATCGTTAAATTCGTCGTTACGTAACGATAAAAAATGCACTTTATGGAACGACTAATTTGTTGTGATCGCGTCGTTACTTTTTTTCCTCTTTCATCTTGTCATTTCTTATTATTAAATAATTTTATTTATCCTATACTCTACCTATTTATATAGCAATTCTATCTCCTACCTTACTTTTTCTTTATAATATTATAATTTATTTCTTTATTTTGTTGGTGCATGACATCATCGGACCACGACAAACAATACAATATATCCAAACATTGTATACATCAAAACGATATAATACAATATTATGCGATACATTATGAAACAATACATAGCAACTACACAAACAAGTTGTTGATGTAGAAGATTATTTCCAAGCTAGTTTTATTGTCAAAATAGTACGTGCTTGTCATTTTTCGGACTGATAATTGAAAAATAGTCGGCGCTTGCGAAATCATTAAAAAAATAGCCATTATTTTGCTGAAATACGGAAAGATCTAACATAATATGCGGGATTATGAATCTTATGCGTATAAACTTCCAGCATATTATGTTTGAACTCGAACACACGGAAAAGTTCCAGCATAATACGCGGGATTATGGAGCTCCCGCATAAAAATTTCCAGCACATTATAAAATTCAAGCATATTATGCTGGAAGCTCATATGTACAAAATTCGAACTCCAGCATATTATGCTGGAATATTTCCGGATTTTTAACAATATTTTTGTTCAAATTTTATCTTTACATGAAAATGACTAAATTTCAATTACTTTCGAAATTGTGACTATTTTTGAATTTCATTCATTTTTATTTGCAATGGAGTAAAGTTTTATAGGGCAAGTACACGAATAGCCATTCTCATGGATGCTATTTAGAGATTACAAGTACTTATTTGTCCTAAAATTTTAAACTAAAAATCTTAACTTCAGCCCAATTCAGGACACACCGGTAAATTTCTAAATAGTTTTCCTTTAGAGTGGTTACCTGATGTCATTTCTACAAGTAGGTTGGGCTTAATTGGCCCAATGGTAGATGGGTCTAATTGGCCCAATGGTCTGTTAATTTCTTGAGCTTGTAAGAATTGCAAATCAAAATGTATTAGTAGTATATTTTATTGAGAATTAGATTATCGCCATGATGATTTTCTTTTAGATTCCTAGAGGTGAAAAAACATCTTGTACAAGTTCATTTGTCGCTTTTATAGACCAAATCGAATTATCTCCTATGAATATCCAACTTGCCCTGTCCAAATATGATGCTACATTAATTTGATGATTAATTCAAGAAATTTAATTAGCAGAAAAGTCATGCCCGAACATCCTAGGTCTGTCTTCTAACTATTTACTATATATTTATGTATACCAACTTCAATGGCGTACGCATGACTTATTTTTAAGTGGTGTCAATATTTAAAAAATGAATAAATATATAAATTATTATAATAAGTAGGATTTTGTTCAACACTAGAGTAGCAGTTTGAAACAACCATTTTCAAAATAAGGTGCAGCAATTATGTGTCTGGATTAAACTAATTTTGATAAAATAAGAACAAAGATAAGCTGACTAGACGAGTACGTCGGAAAACGATGGAAAATCCAAACGCAATCCTTTTTAGTTGTAGTTATTGGTATCCACGTTCCATTATATTTCATTCAAAAACTAGAGGCTCTTAATTAAATTTCATGGTTACCACATACTTGTACAACTAATAAGTAATAATGCATATTGGAATAAATAAATACAAATGCAGTTGTTGTGCATAGGGGCTGTGCATAATTTGGTGAATACTGAATTACCGTACCGAAATCGAAAATTTTGGTATTCGGTATTCGGTATGGTATTTGATTTAAGTTTTTTTAAAAAAAATGGTATTAGGTATGATATTTGGTATTTTAAAATGAAATACCGATACCGTACCGAAATATATAATATTACACAATACACATTTTATTAATTACAACACAAGTATAAAAAATCTAAAATTTTATTTTCCTTTATTATCTAAGTTCATCAATTAATTCTAAGCAAGTAACAAGACATTTCTCTAAGTTTTCTCTCTCTAGGTTAGTATATGTTGGTTTTGGACAAAAATTTTATCAAACAAACGTTTTAAATTTTGTACTTTTGAGTAATTTAATTAAGAATATTATTGTCTATGACTTTATGCAGTAGTTAGTATTCAAACCGAATAAACCGAAGTTACCGAACCGAATAAACCGAAACCAAAAGGAAAAAAACTGAACCATACCGAATTTAATTAGGTACGGTATTGATATAGCATTTTACAAAACCGAATACTGAAAATACCGAACCGAAATATTTAAATACCATACCGTACCGACCGATAAACACCCCTAGTTGTACATTCCTCACGTTCCATTTTCTCAAAGGAGTTAATTCAGTTTTAACTTTAGCGAGGAAAAGCAACAATCAAAGCTATTCTTGACCAAGGACATTTTTATATTTAAAAAAAAAATTGCTGTATTTAGCGTCAATTATACAAAGTAAGAATAAGATTTGTGTATGCTCCCATCCTCCTCATGCACTATTTATGAAATCACAGTCATTATGTTATTATTGTTGTAATTGTAGTAGCGTCGTTGTCACGATCCAATTTAGGATCATGACCGACACTTAGGAGCAAGTGCCCCCAAGTGACTATCCCAAAAACTTTCCTGTCTCAAATCAATAACCAAATATCCTAATGTCAATTCAAACGACAATGACTTTATCAATTAACCAAAATAAATATCTACCATTAATAGCCCACCCACTAACAACTAGAAATACTACTTTATCTCCAACTTTGATAAGAATAAGCGATACTTAACATAAGTCTATAATAACAAAAGAATACTCAAGACACTAAAAGAATGACTATGGAGCGACTCTAATAGTTCAAAGAAAAGACCATAACAATAAATAAAATTTCCGTCCAGGCGAACAAGTGCAAGGCTCACCAAGAACTATCAACTTGTGCGCTCTAATTAACGAAATTCTCACCCGCGTCAACTGTTGTCTCTGTAAAAAATAATTAGCGGGGAATGAGTCGCTAGTTCAGTAAGTAATAACACTTAACCATAACTGTTTTTATTGGGGACAAGTCAGAAAACATGCTAGTATATATATTAAACAGAAAATATCATAAGAATGTCCTTTCAGAACAATAAACAATAATCAGTCTCATCAAAGTTTTTCATGTAATATAAATCAATTGACAACTCGGTAATAAGCTCGGTAAATATTGTGTAATATTAATATTCATGTTTGGGAGGTTTCAATGAACGGATCATGTAATCAGTATAACTGTGAACTTCTTGCGAAGAAGTCAAATATAACGGTAGTCCCTACTCGAGGAAAATCAGTAACGGTATGCTAGTTTTACCTTCCCACTAGCGAGGGATGTAACGATAATCGGTAATTATAAGGTGCACCAGGTCTAACGAATCCGCCGTTATTTACGGGATCTTTCAAAGTCTACTCCCATTTATACTTGTCTCTATAATCCGTATATACTCATAAGAAAGTATTTTAAAACAATATAGGGCATTTCGATTTTTATCAAATCATGTAATTTTATTTCGATAACCGTAAATTCAAGTAACGGTAAAATATATCTAGTGACAACAAAAATATTTAAAATAACGGTAATCATCTCAAATAACTATTTCGGTATCATATCGAATAAAAGACTTGTCCCACATGCAACTCAAAATAATCGGTAACATATTCATATTAAAAATTATGGGTAAATCATGCAAGTTATGAAAATACAAATTGCGGTAAGATTACTACTCACAATACTCGTGCCGAAATACCAAATGCTTCACCTCGAGCAATTCATACAAATTTCTCCAATCAATCTATAATTATATAATATCAATCTCATGTTAATTTTCTTGTTTAGGCTAATTCATAGCTAATTTAGAATTCCCAACCCTCGAGGTTTCATATTTGACTCTTAATTCGCCGAATTATATTTAACCACATATGAATAATTACTAATTTATCAACTCCAACATATTCATATAATTTATTAATCCAGTTTCATAAAGTTCTATTGATTCTTTAGGAAGAAAATTCTCAATTGTGTAAATGAACTAGTGTAATTTCTATTACTCTGTAGAATCTTCCAATCATGAGAATTGAAATTAAATTTACCGGAAGAAGAAGCTCAAGTAATACTCGTAAGACACAATTAGTGCTTAAGATTCCTCAACAGTTATAGCTATGGTTCCAACGCACTTCATCAACTTCTTCCTCCTTATTTTCTCTTTTCTTTCTTTCCTTTACTCGTTTTTTTGGTTTTTCGTTTCTCTAAAGCTTTTGCTTCATTCCCTTCCCCTGACCTTTTTCAATTGGCAGATATGTTCTAATGGACTTCGGCCCTTTTCTTTCAATTCCTTATCCCTTTTTTTTTTTTTGTTTTTTTTGTTTTATTTGTTAGTTCTATTATTATTATTTTTTTGGACTTAAATTATTCCCTAAATATCCCATATGTCCTCATTTAAAATTGTATATAGTCAAAATCATTTTCAATCTTCGTACCATCGGTGAAGACGGATCGAAGAGCGTCTTCATAATATCGAGGTGAGATTTGAAGAAGGCACGAACGAGCTTCGATTTTTAGGGTCAGATTAAATACCGAACTCAACGTCATTATCGAGCTCGAGTCCAAATCGAGCTATGATGAGAAGCGATGGTATCAAGCTTCAGAGCGAGAGACTAACCGATACCGAGCCCGAATCAATACAGGGCCCCGAGTAGGCATCGAGCTCAAACCCGCATCGAGCTCTAAACCTGGAAATCGACTAATACCGAGTCCAATCAAGATCGAGCCAAGAGACAAAAGCCGTTAAAGTCGCACTAAGAGAGAGAATCTCAGCGAAAATTAGAGAAAAGCTGACTTATCATGGGTTTCCCACTATATATTTTTTCTGATATCTAAAGTAGGATCCCTCCACTATATGAGGGATGACTATTTTTTCTGTAAGGGGATCACATTATCAATATACTATAACTCAAATACTATTGAGACATTCTCATATTAAGAGATTATCCTTTTTAGCTTCATAGATAATTTCATTTTTGCTTGTTCATAAATCATCTTCTTTTCAACTCGGTTTGTATCTTTTCTTCATAGTCAATATTCGATATTTCTACTTACTCTTTACGATTTGTATCAAGTTATACTACATACCCTTAGAACTAAGTACAAATTCAACTCTATCCATTTTTTGGGTAAACAGTTTGGCGCCCACCGTGGGGCTAAGGATAACAATGGTTATCTGATACGAATATGCAAAACACACCATTTTACGCTAATTTTCAGAAGTGTCTTTAATTTCGAATTAGCAGCGACGAGCTATTAATTAAATGGCCTTACCTATCGACAACGAAGTATACCTGTTAATCGGGTCGGGCTGACCCGTTTACAACCCGGTTCGGTCCGGTTCAGCCCGGGTCAGCCAGGTACTGTAGCGTGGGGGCGGGCTGGGACGGGTTGGGCGGGGAGCGGGTTTCAAACGAACAGTTTTTTGATACCGGTGCACCGGAACCCGCTAAGCCCGTTAACCTGTTAACTAGTTATTAACGGGCTACAGCCCGGTTCAGCCCGATTTTTAACGTTTTTTTTTAAATTGTTTTTTCACCGTTGCCAACGGTCAAATTCAAATATGACCGTTGGCCAACGGCCCTTTTTTGCAGAAATGGTCATTTCGGCCTACCCCTTTAAAAAAAAAGCCCCCACACCCCTAGTATTTGATAAATTATAATTTTAACCTTTTAAAAACTATAAATAGCCCCCATTCTTCTTTATTTTTCTCACAATTCACTCTCTTACTACTCTAATTCTCTCTTGATATTATTGATTATTGTTCTTAAATTCTCAATTACTTATTATTTCAAGTTTCATCAAATATTTAGTATAGCCATTACAAAATTATTATTATCAAATATCAAGTATTCAAGTGAAGTGTGGTATCAACTATCAAGTATTGATCTATCAATTGAAGTTTGGCTTTTGATATCAAATTTAGTGCGGCATCCGGAATTCCGGTACACTCATTCTATATCTTTCTCTTCTTTGGTGTACATTTATTTTATTATTTACAATTATTAATTTAATTTACATAATGGATATATTTAGAGCAGCCAAAAAAGCGTGCACTAGTAGAGGTGGTAGTAAGAAAACTTTCAAAAGATCAAGAGGTGGTGCATGTTCTTCTAGTAGCTTTGCACATATTTCTGAAAGTTCACGTGAAAATTTAAATGTAGATTATGAGGGACTTCAAGAAAATTATAGTATAGATGGTGATTTAGATGATAATTTAGATGATATTCCATTTCCATCACCTGATAATCTTGAAACACCACCAGCTACACCTGGTAATGCTAGTCAAACTCAAAATATTAGGGGTGAAAGTCATGGTAATACAAGTAGGTCTCCCCTCCCTATTAAGAAGAATCGAAGATTAAGAAGTAAGTGTTGGAATTTTTTTGACAGACTAGAAGAAGATAAAAATTATATAAGATGTAGAATTTATAAGGATATTTATAAACATGAGACCGGTAAGGGAGGGGGAACGAGTCAACTTCGTAGGCACATGGTAGACAACTACCATCTTGATTGGGGAGTAGATGAGGAAGATGGGCAACAAAAACCTAACCCAAGTACTGGAGGGTTAATGGATAAATATGATATTAAGAAAGATCGGGAAGAATTAGCTAAAATGATTGTTTTAGATTGTTTACCTTTTAGTTTTGTTGCTTCACCATATCTTGTTACTTATATTCAAAGAATTTATAACCCTTTGTTTAAAGGCATTCCTAGAAGTACTTGTAGAGCTGATATCTTTAGGCTTTTTGGACAATATCAGACATATATACGTTATTTGTTCGCCAGTCTTTCTTGTAGAATTTCTCTTACTTCTGATATTGGTCGTGCTGTAAATGGTAATAATTATTTGACTGTTACATGCCATTGGATAGATGGTAATTTTTATATGCAAAAACGTATTATTGCTTTTAAATATGATGAAGATCAAAGTCATACTAGTGCATTTATAAGTAATACTATCCATGAAGTTGCTATGTTTTATATCTTGCAGAAAAAGTTTTGTGTGTGTCATTTGATAATGCTTCTAACAACAATGTTGCTATTACAATATTAAAATTGCATCTACACCCACCACTTCCTGAAATATTTCATGTTAGATGTGCATGTCATATTTATAATTTGATTGTGAAGAGCGGCCTTGAATTATTTAGAGATGATATCAGTTTAGTTAGAAGAGTTGTTGGTGTAATTCAAGGAAATAATAGAAGTGCTAGATTAAATGCATTTAAAGAAAAATATGTACACTATGGACTAAAATCAAGACTCATGCCTGAAGAAATAGTTACTAGGTGGAATTATACTTATTTATTCTTAAAATATTGTTATAAATATAGAATGCCTATAACTGAAGTTGCTAATTCTCATTGTACCGATCCTAGCCGTTTGTTAATATCTAGAACTTGGGATGTCATTGAAGATGTTGTAAAGTTTTTACAATAAATGTATGTGGCTACACTTGAGTTTTCTGGAGCTTATTATCTTACTATTGCAAATGGTTTAGTTCATATTGCTGAAATTTCTCTTTTACTACATAATTTGAAGAAGAAAGAAGGATATACTTCTGTTGTTGAATCTATGCTAGATAAGTTTAAAAAATATTTTTTTCCAATTCCCCCTATTTACCTAATTGGTGCTATTTTAAACCATTCTATCAAAATGGTCACTTGTCGCCAATTAATCACTGCTTTATATTCTTATATGGATATTGGACCAACTGAAACTTCTGATATTGACACTTGTAATTCTGATCTACACAAATATTTAGAAACATTATATAATTATTATGCTAACATTATTGATGCTTCTTCTGCTGTAGATGCAAATATTCCTTCAAGTTCAGTTTTAACATCTGGGACCAGTGCTTTGGAGGATAATGATGGTGTTGAAGATTATTTGATTTGGTCTACAATAGGGGAGCATCAACAAACCAGTAGCAGGAATATTGATAAACTTCAATTCTACTTGCAAAAGTCAGCAGAGCCCCGCACAAAGGAATTTCTACCACTGGGTTGGTGGAGGAGCAACTCAAATCAATTTTCTGTTCTTTCGGCCATGGCTCGAGACGTGCTAAATGTGTCGATTTCAACAGTCGCATCAGAGAGCGCATTTAACCAAGCAAGGCAGCAACTAGGAGATACCCGTCATTCATTGGGTAGCAATGCTTTGGAAATTCTAGTGTGCTTCAGAGATTGAATAAGATCAGAACGACGAAATCAAGGGCGTGACGAGGTAGATGAAGCGGAGGACCAAGAAATTGGAGATATAATGGTTTATGGTTCTGATTCAACCAATGCCGGAAATCAAGAACCTCATGTTGACATGGATGAACTTACAAAAATGATGCAAAGCATGTGATGTACTATTTTCTTTTCTTTTTTTATAATTGTTGTAAACTTTTAATTTGCAAGTTCAAAAATAACAAAATCAAAAAAGAACTTGCAACTTAATTTGAAGTATTATATATTATTCAATAAAAATATCAAATGAAAGTCTTTAGAGCTTTATCCTTACATATTGCCTATTGGTCTTATTAAATAATATTTTGTAGCCACTTACTTTCAAATTTTAATTTTAAAATTTTAAAATTCAAATTTCAAATTTTAAACTTCAATGTTTAATTCTAAGCCTTAAAAGTTTGCAAACACTTAAGTATCAATAACATTGAATAAGAAAAATAAATTTTACTTTAAAAAAAAATAAATTCCACGGCCCGCTAACAACCCGCTAAGCCCGAACCCGGACGGACAAAAAAACCCGAAAAAGTACAGCCCGCTAACAGCCCGCAATGTTAAACAGACGGGCTGATTTTTTTTGTGTCCAGCCCGTCCCAACCCACCCGTTAAACACCCATACAACGAAGCTGGCCTTCAAGGTGAAAACAACAACTTGACGTCTAGGGTCGAAAGGCCGCTTGTCGACGCCGTTGGAGCTCGAGTCGAAGTACCATTAGATGTTAATTCGCATGTGGCCATTGAGGCAAACCTACGTTCTGAATCTGAAAATAGCATTCATGGTGGTACTCGATCTGCAGCTCGAGATACCCATAACGTTGAGGAAAATAGAATCAGCTTGCATATGATTTTCGAAATGTTGCAAACTCAACAGGCAACAATACATTTGGGACTACGAGACGGTATCTCAGAAGATCCCCTGTAGTGATTACTGTGTACTGAGCCGTTACCTTCTATTATTTCATTATTGTTAAATTTCAGCCTTTATTTTATTGTGGTATTACACTCTATATTATTTTTATTATATATTTGCCAGTAGGGCCCTGACTTGACCTCGTCACTACTCGACCGAGGTTAGACTTGGCATTTACTGCGTACCGATTGTGGTGTACTCATGCTACTCTCTGCACATATTTTTTGTGTGCAGATCTAGGTGCACCTTATCAGCCGCACTATCAGTGAGTCGGGACAGCTTTGGAGACTTCAAGGTATATTTGTCGCGTCCGCAGACCTCGGAGTCCCCTTTCACTCTTTCTCATGTCCATTATCTTTTGTATTTTCCTTGTTAGATTCGGATGTATAGAGACACTAGATTTTTCCTTCTGTAGTTTGTAATTCACGATGTTCCGGGCTTTGGGATTTGTTGTGTATTTTTGAATAGTTGGTTAAATTTATATTTTTATTTCACTATTCCGTAAAATGTTTTGCTTACCTTATTATAGAGACTAGGTGCCGTCATGACGTCACACGGAGGGGAAATTGGGTCGTGACAAGTTGGTATCAGAGCTCTAGGTTCATAGGTGTCGTGAGTCACAAACCGATTTATTAGAGTCTCGCAGATCGGTACGGAGATGTCTGTACTTATCTTCGGGAGGCTATGAAATTGTTAGGAAAATTTCACTACTTTGATTCCTTGTCGTGCGAAAACTTTGTTGACTTCAAAGATTATAAACTTCTGCATTCTATTCTCTCAAAGATGGGGAGGAGACGTACAAACGGATCTGATGACCAGGCATCCGCTCCCCCTGCTAGAGCTGTGAGAGGCTGGGGACGAGGTAGAGGCCGAGGACGTCTGCGTGGTGCAGCTAGAGCACCCGCACGAGCTGCTACAGAGGAGCCCCTAGTAGCTCAAGCTGGAGGGCAGACACCTGAGATACTTGTTCCTGCACCAGCCCTCCAGGAGACTCTAGCCCGATTTCTGAGCATGTTCAGCACCTTAGCTCATGATGGATTAATTCCACTTGCTCCTGCCATATCTCAGGCCGGTGGAGGAGCACAGACTCCCGTCTTCAGTACTACAGAATAGCGGGTTCAGTTCGACCAGGTTCCAGAGGTTGTACCAATGCAGCCGGTAGCTCCAGCTCAGCCCGAGGTTAGGGCAGCAGCTTCTGAGGTGGAGCATCTCAGACTTGATAGGTACGAGAAGTACCACCCACCTACCTTCAGCGGATTGGTTACAGATGATGCTCAGGGTTTTCTGGAGGAATGTCACCGTATTCTCCGTACTATGGGCGTAGCGGAGACAAGCGGGGTTACTTTTACTACATTCTAGCTTAGAGGAGTAGCCTATCAGTGGTGGCGTGCTTATGAGTTGATTAATCCGGCTGAGGCAGATTCACTTACATGAACTCAGTTCTCGGACATGTTTTTGATAGGGTATGTCCCTTAGAGCCTCAAGGACTCATGGCGCGCGGAGTTTGAGCAGATGCGCCAGGGTGCTATAACTATGTCAGAGTATGCAGTTCGCTTCAGTGATTTGGCCTGACATGCACCGGCCTTGGTTGCCACAATTTGAGAGAGGGTTCGACGATTTCTTAAGAGACTCCACCCAGTATCAGGATTAGGATGGCCAGGGAGTTTGAGATGGATATTTCTTATCAGTAGGTTATGAGTATCGCCAGGAGATTGGAGGGCATGCTTGCCCGGGATAGAGAGGAGAGGGAGGCCAAGAGGTCTCGAGAGACTGGTTCTTATTCTAGTGCTCGTGTCCCAACAGCTCGCCATGGTAGGGGTTATGTGAGTCGCCCCGTTCATTCAGCTTTTCCAGCCGCCAGTGGTGTTCCAGCTCCTTCTAGACCCTAGGAGCTTTTTTATGCACCACCAGTATCTAGTGTGCCTCCTGCATGGGGTGTTGCTAGCGTCCAGTCCAGCAGACCTGGCCCGAGCCAGCCACAGCAGCCACGCCCTCCCAGAGCTTATTTTGAGTGTGGCGACACTCTCCATATGGTGAGGGATTGCCCCAGGATTAGGAGGGGTGCGCCTCCACAGACTTCTCATCCACATCGTGCTCCACCGGGTCCTCAGGCTATGATTACAGCACCAGCTGCCACCCTACCTACTCAGCTAGCTCGAGGTGGAGGTCGGGGAGGTAGAGGTCGCCCTTGAGAGGGAGGTTAGATACTATGCCTTTCCTGCTCGTACAGAGGCAGTTGCTTCTGATTCTATCATTACAGGTATTGTTCCACTCTGTCATAGAGATGCGTCGGTATTATTTGACCCAGGATCTACATATTCCTATGTGTCCTCTTATTTTTCCCCGTATTTGGGCATATCGCGGGATTCTTTGAGTTCCCCTATTTATGTGTCTACTCCTATGGGAGATTCTCTTATTTTGGACCGCGTGTATCGGTCGTGTTTGATTGCTCTTAGTGGTTTTGAGATCAGAGTTGACTTATTATTGCTCAGCATGGTAGATTTTGATGTTATCTTGGGCATGGACTGGTTGTCGCCCCATTTTTCTATTCTTGATTGTCACGCTAAGACCGTGACGCTGGCTATGCCAGGTTTACCGTGGTTAGAGTGGAGAGGTACCTTAGAGTATACTCCCACCAGAGTTATTTCATTTCTTAAAGCTCAACGAATGGTTGAGAAGGGGTGTGACGCGTATCTAGCTTATGTGAGATACATCGGTATTGATACCCCTATAGTGGAGTTAGTTCCAGTAGTGAGGGACTTTCCAGATGTGTTTCCAGCTGATCTTCCGGGTATGACGCCCGACAGAGATATTGATTTTGGCATTGATTTGTTATCGGTCACTCAACCTATCACTATTCCTCCATATCGTATGGCTCCTCCTGAGTTGAAGGAGTAGTTACAGGAGTTGCTTGATAAGGGCTTCATTCGGCCCAGTATGTCACCTTGGGGTGCTCCTATCTTATTTGTGAAGAAGAAGGATGGTTCTATGCGGATGTGTATTGATTACCGCCAATTGAACAAAGTCACAGTGAAGAACATGTATCCATTGCCTCGTATTGATGACTTATTTGATCAGTTACAGGGTGACATAGTGTTTTCCAAGATTGACTTAAGTTCAGGATATCATCAGTTGAAGATTCGGGAACCAGATATCCCAAAGACTACTTTCAGGACCAGATATAGTCACTATGAGTTTCTTGTGATGTCTTTTAGGTTGACCAATGCCCCGGCAGCTTTTATGCACTTGATGCACCGTGTGTTCTGACCCTATATTGACTCATTCGTCATTGTGTTTATTGACGACATTCTGGTATACTCCCAGAGTCGGGAGGATCATGAGCATCACCTGAGGACTGCACTTCAGACCTTGAGAGAAAAGAAGTTATATGCAAAATTTTCAAAGTGTGAGTTTTGGCTAGACTCAGTGGCATTCTTGGGTCATATAGTATCGAGTGAGGGGATCCAGGTGGATCTGAAAAAGATTGAAGCAGTGCAGAGTTGTCCCAGACCATCCTCAGTTACAAAGATCTGGAGTTTTCTTGGTTTGGCGGGGTATTACCGCAAAATTGTAGAGGGTTTCTCGTCTATTGCAACACCTATGACCGGGCTGACCTAGAAGGGTGCTCCGTCCAGGTGGAAAGAGGAATGTGAGGAAAGCCTTCAGAATCTCAAGACAGCCTTGACTACAGCCCCAATATTGGTATTACCTACAGGTTCGGGGTCTTATACTGTATATTGTGATGCATCGTGGATTGGTCTCGGTGCGGTGTTGATGCAGGATGGTAGGGTGATTGCCTACGCGTCCAGACATCTGAAGGTGCACGAAAAGAACTATCCTGTCCACGATCTTGAGTTAGCACCTATTGTTCATGCCTTGACGATATGGCGACATTATTTGTACGGTGTTCCTTGTGAGATTTACACTGATCATCGTAGTTTGCAGCATCTGTTGAAGCTGAAAGTTCTTAACTTACGTCAGCTGAGGTGGATGGAGCTACTTACAGATTATGATATCACTATTGTGTACCACCCTGGGAAGGCCAATGTGGTGGCCGATGCTTTGAGTCGCCGGGCAAAAAGTTTAGGGAGTTTAGCATATCTACCAGCAGTAGTGAGGCCATTGGCGTTGGATGTTCAAGCCTTAGCCAGCCAGTTTGTGAAATTGGATATTTCTAAGACGAGTCGAGTATTGGCTTATGTGGTCTCTCGGTCTTCTCTTTATGATCGTATCAGGGAGCGTCAGTATGATAACCCCCATCTGCTTGTCCTTAAGGACACGGTCTAGCACGGTGATGCTAAGTAGGTCACTATTGGAGATGATGGTGCATTGAGGATGCAGAGGCAGGCTATGTGTGCCCAATGTAGATGGTTTGCGTGAGTTGATTCTCCAGGAGGCTCCCAGTTTGCGGTACTCTATTCATCCGGGTGCCGCAAAGATGTATCAAGACTTGAATCAACATTACTCGTGGAAGAGAATGAAAAAGAACATAGTAGAGTATGTGGCTCGATGTCTAAATTGCCTGCAGGTAAAATATAAGTATCAGCGACCAGGTGGATTGCTTCAGAAGTTAGAGATTCCGGAGTGGAAATGGGAGCGGATCACTATGGATTTCGTTGTTGGACTCTCACGGACTCAGCGGAGGTTTGATGCAGTTTGGGTGATTGTGGATAGGCTGACCAAGTCGGCTCATTTCATTCATGTGATGACTACCTATTCTTCTGAGTAGCTAGCTCGAATCTACATCCGTGAGATCATCAGGCTTCATGGCGTACTAGTATCTATTATATCTGACCGGGGTACGCAATTTATATCACGGTTATGGAGAGCTGTACAACATTAGTTGGGTACTCGGGTTGAGTTGAGCACATCATTTCACCCTCAGACGGATGAGCAATCCGAGCGCACTATTCAGATATTAGAGGATATGTTCCGTGCGTATGTGATAGATTTTGGGGGTGCTTGGGACCAGTTCTTTCCACTTGCGGAGTTTGCTTACAACAACAGTTATCAGTCCAGCATTCAGATGGCACCGTATGAGGCTCTGTACGGTAGGCGGTGTCGGTCCCCAGTGGGTTAGTTCGAACCCGTCGAGGCCAGATTATTGGGTACGGACTTGGTTCAGGATGCCTTAGAAAAAGTGAAGGTGATTCAGGATAGACTTTGCACAATCCGGTCCAGACAGAAGAGTTATGCGGACTGGAAGGTTCGCGATGTGGCATTCATGGTTGGAGAGCGAGTCTTGCTCCGGGTTTCATCTATGAAGGGCGTTATGAGGTTTGGAAAGAAGGGCAAGCTGAGCCCAAGGTTCATTGGTCCATTTGAGGTGTTGCATCGAGTTGGGGAGGTTACTTATGAGCTTGCCTTGCCTCCCAGTCTAGCAGGGGTTCATCCGGTATTCCATGTTTTTATGCTCCAAAAGTATCACGGCAATCCGTCTCATGTGTTGGATTTCAGCTCAGTTCAATTGGACAAGGATCTATCTTATGTTGAGGAGCTAGTGGCTATTTTAGACATGCAGATCAGAAAGCTAAGATCAAAAAACATTGCTTCCGTGAAGGTTCATTGGAGAGGACAGTCGGTCGAGGAGGCGACTTGGGAGACCGAGCAGGATATGCGCAGCCGTTATCCTCATCTTTTCACCACTTCAGGTATGTATCTATGCTCGTTCGAGGACAAATGATTGCTTTAAGATGGGGAGGATGTAACGATCCGGTCGGTCGTTTTGAGAGTTAGAGCCCTGAACCCCTATTAACTGCTTTTCCCATATCTATTTCTGCTATTGTGACTTGCCAGGATGATTGGTTTTGAGTTTCAGAGTGTTTTGGGATACTTAGTCCCTAAATGAGAGCTTAAGTCTTAGAATTTAGACCGTAGTAAGAACTATGTGAAGACGGCTCCGGAATAGAATTTCGTCGATTCCATTAGCTCTGTTGGGTGATTTTGGGCTTAGGGGCGAGTCCGGAATATATTTTAGGGACCCGTAGCTCATTTAGGATTGAAATGGCGAAAGTCGAAATTTTGCAGTTTTGGACCGGCAGTGGAAATTTTGATATCGGGGTTGGAATCCGATTCTGAAAGTTGGAGTAAGTCTGTAGTGTTGAATATGACTTGTGTACAAAATTTGGAGTCAATCGGACGTGGTTTGGTTAGTTTTGGCATCGGTTGTCGAATTTAAAAGTTTCAAGTTCTTTAAGTTTGAATCGGAGGATGATTTGTGATTTTAGCATTGTTTGATGTGGTTTGAGGATTTGACTAAGTTCGAATGGTATTTTAGGACTTGTTTGTATGTTTGGTTGAGGTCCCGGGGGCCTTGGGTGTGTTTCGGATGCTCAACTGGTCATTTTTGGACTTAGAGAAGTGGTAGATTTCTGGTGTTTTATTGCAGAAAAATCCTTCATCGCGTTAGCGATAGGTGCCTCCCGATCGCGTAGAGCATCTGGGAAAGGAAGCTAAGTTGTTATTCACGTTCGCAATGTTGTTCCCGCATTCGCGAAGGTGTGGGACCTTAAACCTACACATCCGCGATATAGTCCTCGCGTTCGCATAGAGGAACAGGGCAGAGGGAGCTTCAGGCATTAAGCCTACACGTTCGCGAAGAGGTTCCCGCATTCGCGAAGAGTCCATCAATGGAAGGTACACTTTCGCGAGAGTCCCCTTGCGTTCGCGAAGGAAGAATTTTGGGCCAGTGGAATATTGTTTATCGCGTTCGCGATCGTGATATCACGTTCGCGAAGAAGAACACACCTGGGCAGAATTTAAGGTTCAAAAACGAGAGTTGCGTTCATAGCACAAAAATTTGATTGAGAGCTCGGTAGAAGGCGAAATTTGCAGAGATTTTCGGAGGAAGTTTTTGGGTAATGATTCCTAATTCCTATATGGTTATATTCCACTAATCTATGGTTGATTTCATCATTTAATTTCGGATTTTGGGGTTGAAATTGAGAAAAACTTTGGAAGAACTTATTCAACAAAGATTTCAAGTTTTGAAAGGGGATTTGTGGTCGGATTTGAGTAATTTTTATATGATTAGACTCATGAGTGAATGGGTGTTCGTATTTTATGACTTTTACCCCATTCCGAGACGTTGTAATTTTTGAGTTAATTTCGAAATTTTTGTTAAAGTGTTGCTTTCATTAATTAGATGAGTTTATTATGGTTGTATTTATGATATGTAATTGCTTTTGGCTAGATTTGGGCTATTCAGAGCCGGATATTCGTGGGAAAGGCATTGTGACCGATTGATTGAGTTTGGTTCGAGGTAAGTGGCTTGCCTAACTTTGTGTGGGGGAAATCCCCTTAAGATTTGGAACTATTGTGATATATGAGTGCCGTGTACGTGAGGTGACGAGTACATACACGGGCTAGTTGTGGTAAACCCGATTTTCTTACCGAGCAACAACATGTTTTCCTGTTATTTTGAGTTATACCATTTTAATGAGTACTAATCTGTTTTCATTCTTAATTGAGTTATTCCAATATGTGTAGCTATCATGTTTAGTCTAATACAACATGTCTACTGTCTTAATTGTTTATGTGAATTCTGTGCAGCATGCTTAGTGAATTTCCTGCTTTTTCCCTGACTGGTACTTAGACTAAATTGTAAGAATTTCATGATGTAGTTGTATTTCTATCATTCGCGCTGCATATTTACTTTGGGACTATGGAACGGTAATCCGGGAGATCCCCATGTACTGCATATTTACTTTGAGACTACGGAACGGTATTCCGGGAGATCCCCATGTACTGTATATTTACTTTGGGACTACGGAACAGTATTCCGGGAGATCCCCATGTACTGCATATTTACTTTGGGACTACGGAACGGTATTCTGGGAGATCCCCCTGTACTGCATATTTACTTTGGGACTACGGAACGGTATTCCAGGAGATCCCCCTGTACTGCATATTTATTTTGGGACTACGGAACGGTATTCCGGGAGATCTCCTTGCACATTTACGTTTGGGACTACGAGACGGTATCTCGGGAGATCCCCTGTTGTGATTTCAGTGTACTTAGCTGTTACCTTCTATGATTTCATTGTTGTTAAATTTCAGCCTTTATTTTATTGCGGTATTACACTCTATATTATTTTTATTATATATTTGCCAGTAGGGCCCTGACTTGACCTCGTCACTACTCGACCGAGGTTAGGCTTGGCACTTACTGGGTACCGATTGTGGTTTACTCATGCTACTCTCTGCACATATTTTTCGTGTGCAGATCTAGGTGCACCTTATCATCCGCACTATCAGTGAGCCGGGACAACTTTGGAGACTTCAAGGTATATCTTCCGCGTCCGCAGACCTCGGATCCCCTTCTACTCTTTCTCATGTCCATTATCTTCTGTATTTTCCTTGTTAGATTCTGATGTATAGAGACACTAGATTTTTCCTTCTGTAGTTTTTGATTCACGATGTTCCGAGTTTTGGGATTTGTTGTGTATTTTTGAATAGTTGGTTAAATTTATATTTTTATTTCACTATTCCGCAAAAATGTTAGGCTTACCTAGTTATAGAGACTAGGTGCCGTAACGATGTCACGCGGAGGGGAAATTGGGTCGTGACAAAGGGCCGATCAGGGGCCGATATCGACCATATAGTGAAGACCACAAGGTTAATGAATCGAGACGTAACCCCATACAAGGCAATAAAAGAAGTGATTGGGGCCAAGGGTCTCGGGGCTGATGAACAGAAATAGGTTCGATAGGCCTACCGAACCCAAGGAAGCACCATGGTTATCAGAGTATAACTTCAGCATCGATGCATCCGCCATCATGTCAGCTATCAGACGCATCAAAGAAACTAAATGGCCACAAAACGGAAGATTGCAGGCAACTAAGAGAGGAGGTAGCCCGGTTATTTAATAAAGGGCACCTTCGAGAGTTTTTAAGCGACAAGGCCAAAAACCATTTCAAAAACAGGGATTTCGGTAGACAAAACGAATAGGAAGAACCACAACACACCATCCATATGATCATCGGTGGTGTCGATACCCCTCAAGGGCCGATACTTAAATGCACTAAGACATCGGTTATGAGAGAGAAGCGACCTCGAACTCAGGATTACGCACCCATAGAAACCATGTCCTTTAATGATGAAGATGCAAAAGGAGTCATGCAACCTCACAACGATGCACTGGTAATATCTGTACTTATGAATAAAACTAAAGTTAAGCGTGTGTTAATTGATCCAGGTAGCTCGGCCAATATTATTAGATCGAAGGTCATAGAACAACTCAGTCTACAGGACCAGTTCGTACCTGCAGCCCTGGTGCTGTACGGATTCAATATGGCATGTGAAACTACCAAAGGCGAGATAATTCTGACGATAAATGTAGCCGGGACCATCCAAGAAATGAAGTTCCACGTAATCAAAGGCGATATGAGGTACGATGCCCTTTTTGGAAGGCCATTGATCCACAATATGAGAGATGTACCTTCGACCCTCCACCAGGTTCTTAAATTCCCAACATCGGAGGGAGTCAAAACAGTGTACGGAGAACAACCGGCCACAAGAGAAATGTTTGCCATCAAAGAAGCAATTCTGATATCCTCGCCTTCATCAACAAAGGGGTCAAACTCGAAGGGGGAACGTGATGCCAAATAGCAATCACAGACGTTAGCTTCGACCCAACTAGAAAATCAAAAGATTGACGAAGATGATGAGCAAGGGATCTATCGATCCATCGTGGTCCCCGATGATTCTGACGCTACCCAATCATCGGTCAAAGAACTGGAGCAAGTCATACTAATCGAATATCTGCCCGAACGAAAGGTATACCTGGGAATGGGTTTAACCCCCGAACTCGGGAAAAAGCTTATTCTATTTCTTATTGATAACATAGATTATTTTGCTTGGTCCCATTTAGACATAACAAGGATCCCGCCGGATATAACGATGCATCGGTTAAACCTGGACCCTAGGTTCAAACCGATGAAGAAAAAGAGAGGACCCAGTTCGAAGTAAAGCACGCATTCATAAAAGGACGAGGTAACTAAACTTCTCAAAATAGGGTCCATTCGGGAGGTAAAATATCCCGAATGGTTAGCCAATGTAGTTGTAGTCCCTAAAAAAGGGAACAAACATAGAATGTGTGTAGATTATAAAGATATAAACAAGGCATGCCCCAAAGATTCTTTTCCGCTGCCTAACATCGATCGCATGATCGATGCCACGGCCGGCTACGAGATCCTTACTTTTCTCGATGCCTATTCCGGGTATAATCAAATCCAAATGAACCTAGAGGACCTAGAAAAAACTTCATTTATCACCAAGCAAGGAAAATATTATTATAATGTAATGCCCTTCGGGCTAAAAAATCCAGGAGCTACTTACCAACGCCTAGTAAATTAAATGTTCGAGGAACAAATAGGTAAATTGATGGAAGTTTATATTGATGACATGCTAGTTAAGTCCATGCGCGCAGAGGACTATTTGGCTCATTTGCAGGAAACATTCGAGATTTTAAGGAAATACAACATGAAGCTCAACTCCGATAAATGTGCTTTTGTGGTCGGTTCGGGCAAGTTCCTTGGCTTCATGGTATCGAATCGGGGGATCGAGATCAACCCCGATAAAATCAAGGTCATCAAAGACATCACCGTCGTAGACAGTGTAAAAGTCATGCAAAGGCTAACCAAAAGGATAACTGCCTTAGGCCGATCGAAGTCGTCGGATCGAAGCCACCGATTTTTCTCTCTACTAAAAAAGAAGAACGATTTTGCCTGGACCTCGGAATGCCAACGGGCATTAGATGACGCGATACCTATCGAGCCCACCGCTGCTTCACACTCCGAAGGTAGATGAGAAACTTTACTTGTACTTGGCGGTATCGAAAATAGCGGTAAGTGGTATCCTAGTTCGAAAAGAGCAAGGTACGCAATTTCCCGTTTATTATGTAAGTCGAACCTTAGGGGAAGCAGAAACTAGATATCCACACTTAGAGAAATTAGCACTTGCACTGAAAAACGCCTTTAGAAAGTTAAGACCATACTTTCAATGTCACCCCATATGCACATTAACTACTTACCCACTTCGTAATATTTTGCACAAGCCCGAACTATCGGGCCGATTGGCCAAATGGGCCGTCGAACTCAGTGGGTACGATATCGAATATCAACCCCGGACGGCCATCAAGTCTCAAATTTTAGCGGACTTCGTAGCCGATTTCACGCCAACCCTCGTACCCGAAGTTGAAAGGGAACTCTTGTTAAAATCGGGTACATCATCAGGGGTATGGATCCTCTTCACAGACGGTGCTTCGAATGTGAAGGGGTCTGGGCTAGGAATCGTTAGAAGCCGCCCACGAGTAGCACTATTAGGCAATCTATCAAAATTACTAGGTTAACTAACAACGAGGCCAAGTACGAGGCCATGATTGCAGGTCTCAAGCTAGCTAACAGCTTGGGAGCAGAAGTCATTGAATCTAAGTGTGACTCTTTACTGGTGGTAAACCAAGTAAACTAAACCTTCAAAGTTCGAGAAGATAGAATGCAAAGGTATTTGGACAAACTGCAGGTAACTTTGCACCGTTTCAAGGAATGGACTTTACACCATGTACCTCGAGAACAAAATAGTGAGGCTGATGCACTTGCAAATTTGGGGTCATCGGTCGAGGAAGATGAGATCAACTCGGGGACTGTCATTCAACTCTCGAGATACGTAATCGAGGAAGGTCACGTTGAGATAAACTCCACAAGTCTAACATGGGATTGGAGAAATAAATATATAGAATACTTCAAGAACGGGAAACTTCCATCGGACTTAAAGGAATCAAGAGCTCTACACACAAAAGCTGCACGGTTCACCTTATCCAATAATGGAACGCTATTTAGAAGGATTTTTTTGGTCCACTGGCAATATGTTTAGGACCGCGAGATACCGACTATATCCTACGTGAGATTCATGAGGGCACTTGTAGAAATCGTTCCGGTGTCGATTCATTAGTCCAAAAAATAATCAGAGCAGGATACTAATGGATTGATATGGACAAAGATCCAAAGAAGTTTGTTCGAAAATGTGATAAATGTCAAAGGTTTGCACCGATGATCTATCAGCCCGGAGAGCAACTTCACTCAGTCCTATCCCCACGGCCATTCATGAAATGGGGAATGAATATCGCCGGCTCTCTGCCATCTGCCCCAGGTAAAGCTAAGTTCATTTTATTTATGACTGACTAGTTCTCTAAATGGGTTGAAGCACAGGCGTTCGAGAAAGTGACAGAGAAAGTGATTATAGACTTCATCTGGGATCATATCGTATGTCGATTTGGGATATTCGCCAAAATAGTATGTGACAATGGAAAATAATTTATAGACAGCAAAGTGACGAAATTCCCCAAAGACCACAAAATAAAAAGGATATTATCAACACCATATCACCCTAGTGGGAACGGATAGGCCGAATCGACAAACAAGACTATCATTCAAAACCTAAAGAAAAGGTTGAACGACGCTAAGGTGAAATGGAGAGAAATTCTACCCGAAGTTCTTGGGGCATATCGAACAACATCAAAGTCCAGTACGGGGGCAACCCCATTCTCCTTAGTATATGGCTCCAAAGCCTTGATTCCGGTCGAAGTCGGGGAACCCAGTGCCAGGTTTCGACATACAACAGAAGAGTCAAATCACGAGGCTATGAATACTAGCCTCGAATTATTGGATGAAAAACGAGAAGCCGTTCTCGTCCGAATGGCCGCCTAAAAGCAGCGGATTGAAAGATACTATAATAGAAGAACCAATCTTCGCCATTTTAAAATCAGGGACTTAGTGCTAAGGAAAGTCACCCTCAACACCCGAAATCCAAATGAAGGAAAACTGGGTACGGACTGGGAAGGACCGTATCAGGTCCTTGAAGTTGTCGGTAAAGGATCTTATTAGCTCGGTATAATAAACGACAAGCAACTACTAAGCAATTGGAACGTGTCGCACCTAAAACGGTTCTACTGTTAAGGTACAATATCCTATGTTCATTTATATTTCGAAATTAACCCTTGCATGTGTTCGATCAAAAGCAGGAATGGATCATTCGGCTCGAAGCCTTCAGGCCTTAAAGCACGCGTTGCACTCTTTTTCCCTTTGACCCTTTTTTGTCCCAAATAGGTTTTTCGGCAATGTTTTTAACGAGAAAACCATTGATCGTGCTAACTTAGAACAATTCAACAGTATCCGGGGCCTCTTTACAATCAACCTCGAATACTGTGGGGCATTACCCTCGAATATATCAAGTTGGATTATCAGGTTCGAAGCAAGAAAGTTACTTCATGAGAATAGGGTTTCGATAGGAAAAATTGTAAGAGTCAAATGGTCAAAACAAACCATGCTCATGTAGTTTGCTCGACCCCTGGTACAGAACATAAACACATGTATAATGACATGAAGGGAATTTTTTACCGATATCTCATATCTCAGAATCCATCCTCTATTTTGTGATCTATTATGCAAACAGGCTTAAGGGCCGACCATTACCCCATGAATCAGAGACTGCCAACCGAAAAATCAATGAGATCAAGTCCCACTAATCCTACGGGCTACTTCACTTCGAGTTCGAGTAATCACTCACTCGACCACTAAGCCTACGGGCTACTCTTATTTCGAGTTCGAGCAAGCACTCACTCGACTACTAAGCTACTGGCTACTCTTATTTCGAGTTCGAGCAATCACTCACTTGACCACTAAGCCTACGGGATAATCTTATTTGAGTTTGAGCAATCACTTACTTGACCATTAAGCCTACGGGCTACATCATTTCGAGTTCGAGTAAGCACTCACTGGACTACTAAGCCTACGGGCTACTCTTATTTCGAGTTCGAGCAATCACTCACTCGACCACTAAACCTACGGGCTACTCTTATTTCGAGTTCGAGCAATCACTCACTCAACTAGTAAGCCTACAGGCTACTCTTATTTCGAGTTCGAGCAATCACTCACTCGATCACTAAGCCTACGAGCTACTCTTATTTCGAGTTCGAGCAATCACTCACTCGATCACTAGGCCTACGGGCTACTTTTATTTTGAGTTCGAGCAATCACCCACTCAACCACTAAGCCTACGAGCTACTCTTATTTTGAGTTCGAGCAATCACTCACTCAACTACTAAGCCTACGGGCTACATCATTTCGAGTTTTAGCAAGCACTCACTCGACTACTAAGCCTACGGGCTACTCTTATTTCGAGTTCGAGCAATCACTCACTCGATCACTAAGCCTACGGGCTACTCTTATTTCGAGTTCGAGCAATTACTCACTCAAGTACTAAGCCTACGGGCTACTCTTATTACGAGTTCGAGCAATTACTCACTCGACCACTAAGCCTATGGGCTACTCTTATTTCGAGTTCGAGCAATCAATCACTCGACCACTAAACCTATATGCTACTCTTATTTTGGGAGCAATCACTCACTCACCACTAAGCCTACGAGCTACATCATTTCGAGTTTGAGCAAGCACTTACTCGACTACTAAGCTTACGATCTACTCTTATTTTGAGTTCGAGCAATCACTCACTCAACCACTAAGCCTACAAGCTACCGATCGAGGCCAAACCTACACCACTATAGAGTAGCGAGGATGGTTGATGCAGTTTTATCCAACGAGGTCGGGATCGATTTCCATAGGGAGTTAGTTTGGCTTGGAGTTGGGTATCTAACTAATCTAGATGTTCTTGTTGTTCCTAATTGCACTTCCAAACTTTGTTGCGATTGATTCTATTCTAATTTTATACTATTGTATGCTGGGTGTAATTGGTGAAAGTTTTCAAATGTTAAAAGGCACTAGGGAAGTGACTTCCGCCTAGGTGAGTATCTAATGGGTATCAAGAATCTAGGATAAGCTTGTTATGATTGGGGTCATGATATAACCATCACACATAAGTGCTCACTCTATACCTCTCGGTAATTTAAGTGACTTTGCTCGATTTGGCTTTCTCAAGCCCAAACGGTTGTTCATACAATACAAGTGAAATTGGCTCAGGTAGGGTATTACTATCTCTAGGTTTAACCCTTTAATTGGGGCTATCAATCTCTTGAGTTCATCCCAATTCCTTGTTAGCCTAATTTTCCTCGATTTAGTCCCTCTTTGTCAAGAAGAGCCTAAGTCATAAAGGCATGAGTAAGTGTTTGCAACCACTAATTCTACAATTTTAGCATGAATTAGGCTAAATATCACTAACCCATAAACAATTAAGCCCTAAAATTCAAGATCCATTAAATACCCACACTAGAGTTGGGTCACAACCCTAACTATGGGGTCTAGCTACTCATAATAACAACAGAAAACAAAGATAAAGATGAAATATAAGCCATAATATTAAAGTACAAGATGAAAATCTAAAATTTGAAGGTAAATCTACTCTAAAATTGCCCAAAAGGGAAAAACCAACCATTCATGTGCTCTGCTAAAAAAACTTTACCTAAAATTGATAAAATGATCTATTTATACTAGGCTGAAAATTCCGGACAAAAATGCCCATGCAAAGGTTTTGCGGACGCGTAATTTTGACCGCGTCCACACTTGGGCTTTCGCGGCCGCGTAATAGTGAGTGCGGTCTGCATTTCTTCATATCTGGGCCTGGGTAGATCTTCGTTTTGCAGACCGCATAATGTTCACCGTGTTCGCGTGAGATTCTTTCGCGGCCGCGTAATTTGGATGCGGACCACCTTCTTCATTTATGCCCAGCTTGCAAAGTCTCTGAATATCGACAAACGCTGTCCGCTAAATTCCAACCGTGATCGTGCTAGTCACTTCGCGGTCGTGTCTTTCTGCCGCTCTCAGCGCTCAATTTTAGTGCTCAAAACAGCCTCTCTGAATCTCTATTTCGCGGTCCACGGAATAATGGCCGCCTTAGCAATGATAATTTCGCGGCGGCCCTTTTCTATCGCGGTCCGCGTTCCACTGTATTGGTCCAAACTTGGTTTATGTTCAAGTTTGACTCCTTTATGAGTTGGTTATGGCTTCTTTGGCTCATTTCAAACAAAACCCTACAAGCAAGCACATTAAGTTAGTTTTCGGGAATACCTTCATGCATTTTTGGCCCAAAACTTACGTAAAAGAGAGCAAATAATAGGCTAAAATCCCTGCTTATCAACTCCCCTAAACTTAAGTTTTTGCTTGTCCTCAAGCAAACAAGGTAATTCCCACCTCCACAAGAAAAATAAATGAAAATTTCAGTTGTCCTAAGGTGACTTCATCAAGCATCAATTGGGAGTAACAATGATCCTCAACACAAATGCATTATCAACAACATGATGCTATGACTTTTTGAGTTCCATAGTTTTAATGTGATACAAAAGCATCAGTAGTTGACTCAATTCATCAAGGAAGCTCGCTTTCTCATGTAGGTCATTGTGGATCCCAAACTCCACCTCCTCTACTCTCCATGAGCAAATCTCACTTTATAGAATGTGACACTCAAAACAAGGATTGTAAAGAAGTGCGCTCATCACTCTCAAAAGAATGGTACAAGTCCGGCTCTAAGTACTATAAGCTTGTCCCTTATGTAAATCACCACTAATATAAGCTCACTCAACTTGAAATCATATAGGGCTTTAGCGGGATGTAATGAAGGCTTTTTGGATCAAGGTAGGACATAATGAACTATGATGGTTTCATCTTTCCTTAAGCACTCTATTTTCTCATTTCGGTTCATACTTTCTTGACTCTTTGAGTCATTTTCTTCTTCCTCGGGAAAACTAGAGAGACACATTGTCACTCTTTCTTGTTCATGACAATCATTTTTCTCCTTTTCTCATCATTCCATGCCTTTCAACATTGTTTTCTTTGAATCCCTTTAACCTTTTCTTTCTTTTTGACATATTTCCTTTTAACTCTTTATCCTTTTCTTTGCCTTTCCTTTTCATCAATTCTTTTTGTTCTTTGTACCTTTTATCACTTTGAAATTCCTCGTCTCTCCCCCAAACTTATGCTTTTTCTAATTGCTCATCATGAATGCTAAGGAAAGATTGGGTGCCAGAGAGGGTCATTATAAAACGGGCGAAGGCTTGTAATGTGGCTATTAAATGAAAAAAGGCTTAGGCTCAAAGAGGTTGACTAGGGATATCATATTGGTAGGCTACGGAAGCATTCACAGTTCAAATGGGACCAAGTAGAGCCTACAATCACTTCTCAAATAGAGCTACACTTAGAATTTCGCCAAGACAAACATTCAGGGCAAGTTCTAGACTTATTGGCACGGGACTTGGACTTGCAATTCAATACCTCACCTCTCTATCAAGCTAATGGATTGTTAAAGAGAATAGAGTCGAGGGCCCACAACAACCCTAGCTAAGATTGAATATCACAGATGGCTCAAAGAAACCACTTGATGATAGTTTTAATCAACTCAAGAGTCTAAAGGTCACAACTAGAGCTATTCTTTGTCAATCAACTTGTTTCTAACCATGAGGTCGAAGGTAAATGTGTTAGTACCAAGTGAAGCCTGCTTGAGACACTTTTATTCATTACTACTACATATCAGAGCAAAAAGAAAAACAGACTCAATCCCTTAAGTGGGTTGTCACATCATCCATCGTTGGGAAGAGCCACCCGGTTCACACAATATCCATCTTTGAAAAGAACCGTGGCACTAAGAAAACCAAAGGCTTATTGATCACGCAAACAATGTGAAAAGAATCTAAAAACTCAAAAAGAAGCTACTAAAGGAAATAAGAAGCTAAGCTATTAAGGAAAAATACAAAAGAAGTTATAAAGTAAAGTACGGAAAGTAAAATGAATATGTACAATAATGGAGTGAACCGAATATATACAAAGTAGAGATGAATATATACATGGAATGATAAAGTTATATACATACCAAAAGTGAAAAATAACGAAAGTGAAAATAACGATAAGTAAAAATAAAGAAAAATAGTATCATAATTATTACATGCCAGTCATCAAATCAAAATAAGACCCCCCCCCCCCAAAAAAAAAATAAAAAAAAATAAAAAATAAAAGATAGTATTGTCCTTAATGCTAAAAGCAAAAATAAGATTAGGGAAGGGATAGAGAGAAAAGAAAACTCCCTATGTGGTCTCTGTCTACATGGGGTCAGGCTCACTAGTGGGGACCTCAGACTACATAAGATCATCAACTCCCTTCGGGTCCTCTAACTGTATCTCCAGGTCCTCTGACTGGGGCATCGCAAACCCTCTCACCGGCTCTCTGTCAGCCTCCTGCTCTAATGCCTGTGTTGTCTGTGATGCAGGGCCAGTCTCCTCCATAAGCAGGTCCAGTGGAATATCTCCGGTAGAAGTGAACTTCTCTACCTCCTTCTTCAGCAGCTCCACTAACTCTTTTGAAACTTGAGTCTTCTTCATCCTTTTGAACTGCTTGCCCAGCTCCTTGATCACCTTCCCATGAGTATCTAATGTCTCCAGGATTTTCTTTTGGTTGTCCAGGAGCTTCTTCTGGTTGTCCAGAAGCTCCTTCAATGAATCTTCCACTTACCTGAAGCTATGTTGGGGCTGCCTGTGCTGCGACTGCACTGGATAAGACAGACAGCTTTGATGTAGCTGCCTGCAACCAATTGTTGATATTGGATAGCATCTGAGAGACCCGCAGTGAAGTCTGAGGATATGCGGAAGATGAGGGCATAAATAATGGGGCTGTGACAGATGGCCCGGATGAGGGAGGTAGCATAGCAGCCGAAGAACCCTCCGTTGTGGAAGGCTCGGAACCAGTGGCCACTACCCTTGGCTCTTCAGACTGGCCAGTGGACGTAGTGGCTTTTCCTTTAGACTTCGGGTTGTCTGCTCCATGAAGGCTATACCAAGAGAAGGGCCTTTTCGGCTTCACCTTCGTGTCAAAGTGTCTCCCCTCAACCCCCTGGTCCTCTAGGTACATAGTGATGAAATTGGGGTAAGGGTAGGACCTTTCTTCCTTCCCGGTTGCCTTAGATATGTTCTGGGCCGTGAGGTTCCCCACATTTATTGGGTACCCTGCCATGATGGACGCTATGAGGATCGACCGGGAGAATGGAATGTCACTGTCATGCTGGCACGGATCAAGGCGGCTGCAGACGAAGGTGCACCACCCTTTGGCTACAAAGCTAAGGGTGTTTCTGGCAATTGAGACTCCCGGTGTAAGCCAGGCCGGTGTTGTCCCAGGTATGGCTATCACCTCTGCTACCTATGGATGGGCTGCTTCATCTAATGCCAACTTCTGTATGTATAGAGCAGCGTCTACATTATCAAATCCGACATATGTATTCAAAGTTTTGCCATCGAACCGGATCTTCTTATTTCGTACCTTAGTCACATAGGTACCCTTTTTTATGTGGGCAATATTGGCATATAATTCCTTGACTAGGTACTCATTTGCTTCCGGCAACTTGCTAGTGAAGAATTTCCACCCCACTCTTTCATCAAATTATCTCTTCACATTCGGGTTGTGAGGGAGAAGGTCTCTTTTTATGAAATGTCGCTCAAGGGTGAGCGACCTTTGTGGCCATCATTCCCGGAATTTGTGGTAGGCCTTCTAACTCACGAACCTATCTTGCCATACTGTCGGCTTTCTTGATCTAATCAACCCCTCTCATGGGTATCACCTCCTCTCCTGTCATCCGGAACCTCTTCTTCATCATCAATATCAATAAGAGCAGCTGTTGAGGCTGGAGTTGCAGCAGGTGGGGGAGATGGTGCTGAAGTCTCACTACATCCTTCTGAGCCATCAGACGACTCAGATAGGGAGGTGGGTTGATTGACGAGACGGAAAGTTTGAGATTGAGCCTCAGGTTGTTATGCAGATTCTCCCTCGAAAATCTCCCAGGAAATGAGGTATTCACTAGTGTCTGAGGAGTCAGCCTGAGGTCTCATAGGTGGGGCCTTTTTGCTAATAATCTTCTGAGGTACTAAGGGTGCAGTCTGCTTCCCTTTGCCTCAGCCTCGGGAGGATTCTCCCCTCCCTTTTGATTTGTGGGGACCACCACGAGATCACACCATTATCTGCATACACAATTAGTGAAAGATCATTAGTATTTTGGTTCAATGAATCCTTAAAGAAATGCAGATGAAATGAAACAGTGCTTCCCAAAATAGTGCACCGCGGACCGTGAAAAAATAGGCGCGGCCGCGGAAGAGCCATCGCGGACCGCGTAAAAATGGGCGCGGCCACGAGGAGGTTGGACTCAGACTACCAACTCTCTAATCATGGTCTTCTGCGGACCGCGGAATTTGGGACGCGGCTGCAAAAGATCAAATGCGGACCGCGTAAAAATGGACGTGGCCGCGGAAGAAATTGCCAAACTCTCTGTAACTCATGAGCGCGAACCATGAATTTTGGACGCAGCCGCATAAGTTCAAATGCGGACCACGAAAAAATTACCGCGTCCGCGAACATGCAACCATACTCAGCTCTCACAAATTAAAGAATGTGGACCGCGTAAAATGGACCGCGGTCTGCGAAGTTTAAACAAAACGGGCACTGGCACATTTGAAACCTAGGGTTTTCACTAAGTGCAAAAATTAATGCAATTAACATGCCTAGTTAATAACCCTATCCCCCATTAGGCATGTAAAATAATTACCCACATGAATTTAAGCATCAATTAAGCATGATTTTGAGATTGTGGCATGTATTAAACCTTAACTAAAAAGAAAAATTAAAACTAGAAGAAAAGAAAAGAAAGAGATAAAATCAATGCAAAGATTTGAGCATACCAGTTGTGAAATTGTAGAGGAAAATGGATTCTTGATTTATATGAAATGAGATTGACAGTCAAAGAAGATGGAGATGAACAGTGCTTTAATGTGGTGAAAGTTTTAGGTTCGAAAAGTATAAAAGTCCTAAGGACTTTCTATTTATACCAAACTGATGGGGACTCACCGACTTAACTTAGCGCGGTTCGAGCTATAATACCCCGTAATTATGTACTAGTGCCATACAAGGTACCACATGATCATGATATCAAGATGTATAAAGTGTGTTAAAAGTGAGTAGTATTTTGAGTAACTTGAGATAATTCTTGATTATGTGGGTAATTGGTTAATTATTATTGGTTCATGGGAGATTAATTAGTTAATTAAGGAATTAGTGAATAATTAATTAAGATTTTGGATAAAGCCTAAAAGGCCCAACGTGGCAGCAAGTCTAATGGGGTGTTAAGTGACTCTTTGATTTGTATACTATGTGGCATATTTAGAAAAATGGCTCACCAAGTCATCCACAAGAGTGGGCCCACAAAACCCCAATTTTAAGTGACTTTCCCATATGCTTAGCTTATGCTTATGCTTATGCTTGCTTACTAACGGCTGAAAGCTCAAAACAAAGAGTTTATATGAAATCTTCACCAAAAGTAATAAATTGAAGCTCAACAATTCGTATGAAAATGTAGCAGCGTGAAATCGCGATTTTACGGGAGTACTGTACAATCTTTCTCAAGAATATTATACGGATTTTTCTCTAATTCGATCCGTCATTACGTGTTCTTTGTAAAAAACGTGTGTTAGAGGGATTGTCAAGAGAACCGGTTCAGGTATGTTAAGGCTATCCCTTCTTTCTTTTGGCATGATCCAAATGATACAAATGAAATGAGAAAAATACGCGCAACTTTCATAAATGACTCTATTCATAGAAATACTAGGGGTGTCTATATTCTTGATTCCTCATGTGTCTTATTATTCTATCATCTGTTCATGGGTCTCAGAAAATACATAAGTTGATAAGTTTATTTTATGACATTAATCAGAGGCACAATGATCGTATGATGTTCCGAGAGATTTTATTGACGTACTTCTCATGCATTGCATTCATTTATACATGTACATTGACCCATGACCAGATGACATTATATACGGGTATATATATGTATATTATATGTATATGGGATACAGGAAAAGGATATGGCATTATATATGCACCACCACCTGATCAGCTGGTATACGTTGATGATTTGCCCACAGTGGCCGAAATAATATGATGGGATGCCCTCAGAGGATTGATGATGTTATAAACACATATACCTATGCATGATATGACATTTATACGCATATGCATTATATTATAAAAATAAAATGATTCACAGAGCTATGCAGACGTACATGTCGAGTCTTTTACTATATGTTTCTCTCATATCTATCATTTACTGATTTTCATTCCTTATATACTCGGTACATTATTTGTACTGATGTCCCTTTTGCCCGGAGATGCTGTGTTTCATGCCCGCAGGTCCCGATAGACAGATCGAGAGTCCTCCAAGTAGGCTATCAGCTCAGCGGAAGATGTTGGTGCGCTCCATTTGCTTCGGAGTTGCTTGTTTGGTCAGTATGATTTAGACGTATATTGTTTGGTATGGCGGGGCTCTGTCCCGACCTTTATGACAATTATGTATTCTTAGAGTTTTGTAGACATATATCATGTACGTAAAAGATTGTATGGCTTTGTCGGCCTATGTTCAGTGTACGAGTGGTTATTTTGGTCTTAGAGCTCCATATGTCTTATGTATAAGTTGGTATTACATGTTGTATTCTACCTATCTCACGGCAGCCTCTCCGACTCAGTTATCTATGATAGTATGATACAAAAAGATACGTTATGTTATTACTCAGTTGAGTAAGGTACCGGATCCCCATCGCGGCCCATCGGTTTGGGTCGTAATATGGATCCTCGAAAGTAGAGGCCCTTTTCCTCTTATGGTCCTTCGTCGATTTCGGGACCTGGGCCGGCGTCTCTTCCTCACCAGACGGGGGCCTCAAAACCGCATCTTTGCCCAGGCCTACACACTAGAAAATTGGTTAAGTATATGAAAAACATTTCGGTCGGACTATCAAAGACTTAAAAATAAAAGCTTACCATAATTTTTGGCCTCCCATCGACCTTTTGACAAATCACCCCACGAGCGCTCGGCATATGTAGAGGTCGAAGCTAGGTCCCGTACCCAGCTCTTAAGGTTAGGAATTGCACCGGGTATCCAATGAACCGCTGCATCGCAAAAGGGGATATCGACGAGAAAGAAATGAAGGGGAAAAACAACAGGAGATAACAACAGAAGTATACTTATGCTTCATGTTCCATTCCTCCGGAAATGGCATGTTCTCGGCCAGAATTAGTTCCAAAGTCTTCACTCGAACGAACCTACCCATCCGGCCTTGATCATTGTCCTCATCGATGCTCGAGAATAGCACATTGATAGCCCGGCGCTGGAGTTTTATTAACCCGCCTCGAAAGAGGCGGGGGCTGTACAATCTAATAAGATGGTCGAGGGTGAAAGGCATCCCCTCGATTTTGTTCAAAAAGAAGCATATCAGAATAACGATCCGCCAAAAAGAATGATGGATTTGCCTAGGGTTATTATGTATTGACGACAAAAATCGATGACAACATGGTCGAGGTTGCCTAACGTGAAAGAGTAGGTATACATACTTAAAAATCCTTTCATATGGGTAGTAATATCTTCCTCGGAAGCCGGGATTACCACTTCTTTGTTCTTCCAGTTGCAATATCTCCATATATGTTCGAGATGCCCCTCGGTTATCGAGCACATATACCTTGATATTGGCTCGTATCGACCGAAAACCGACGAGCCTTTGTCGATCTTAAAATCGGAGGTAAGAACACACGCCCCGGGAACACACTCCTCAGGCCTTGGCTCCACCGGTATTTTATCGACGGCAGGCTGTGAAGTAGAAGCTTTTTCTTTTTGAGGAACGATTTTAGATGTTTTCGCCATTTTTGATTTAGAGATGGAAAATGGAAGGAGATGACAAAATGTGGTGTTTTGAAGAAAGATTTTGCAGTGAAAATCACAGAAGAAAGATATTTGCAGAAAAATCACAGACTTACAGATGAACTCAGAAGTTACGAGAAAGAGCTTAGAAAATTTTGGAAGTTGGAGGCGTAAAAGTAGTAAATGGTAAAAAGGGGGCTATTTATAGATTGAGCAACGGCGATTCAATATCAGCAGTGGCCGACCAGTGCCTGACACGCATGTAATGCCTTGGTAAACTGAACCGACGGGACAACTATCACGTACGTCATAGTCGGGCTCGATGCAAACGTTAATGTATATATTATCGAGCCGTTGAAAAATCATATCGTTTCTCGCCACATCCTTCCCGAGAAACGAGGGGACTATCTGTATACGGTTAAAATCGTTTTCAATCTTCGTACGATCGGTGAAGACGGGTCGAAGAGCGTCTTCATAATATCGAGGTGAGATTTGAAGAAGGCACGAATGAGCTTCGAGTTTCGGGGTCAGATTAAATACCGAGCTCGACTTCATTATCGAGCTCGAGTCCAAATCGAGCTATGATGAGAAGCGATATTATCAAGTTTCAGAGCCAGAGACCAGCCGACTCCGAGCCCGAATCAATACAGGGCCCCGAGTCGGTATCGAGCTCAAACCCGCATCGAGCTCTAAACCTGGAAACCAACCAATACCGAGTCCAATTAAGATCGAGCCAAGAGACAAAAGCTGTTAAAGTCGCACTAAGAGAGATAATCTCAGCGAAAATTAGGGAAAAACTAATTTATCATGGGTTTCCCACTATGTATTTTTTATGATATCTAAAGTAGGATCCCTCCACTATAAGAGGGAGGGCTATTATTTCTGTAAGGGGATCACGTTATCAATATATTGTAACTCAAATACTATTGAGACATTCTCATATTAAGAGATTATCCTTTTTAGCTTGTTCATAAATCATCTTCCTTTCAACTCGGTTTGTATCTTTTCTTCATAGTCAATATTCGATATTTCTACTTACTCTTTACGATTTGTGTCAAGTTATACCACATACCCTTAGAACTACGTACAAATTCAACTCTATCCATTTTCCGGGTAAACAAAAATATTGGGGTATTATAGTTGTTTTCTTCCTTCTCTAGCCTAACCGAGGCTCTGGCAAGTGTTAAATAAATTTCTCTTTTTCCTTTTTTTTTTAAATTTGAAAACATATCGAGATTTAGAATCAATATATTCGGAGTGAATTTGACTTACTATAAGTAAATGTTTTATATTATTTATGTCTATAACTTGAATCGAACATAGTAACTACAAATGCATAGCGTGTATATCTATGATCTATCCATGTCATATTATACTTGTAAGTAGATTTTTTTCTTATGTTTTTTCTTCTTCTTCTTCTACGTAAACTACAACTAGTAGTCCTCCCACCAAGTCGTCTCAATTATTTTTCTAATGTTATAATGGCCTACATTTCTGGATAAGCTTGTAGAATTATACGAATTAATTATTAGTGTTTGAGTTATCTAAATTTTCTCTTTGTTCTTTTCTTGATAGGCCATTGAGCGCCGCGTTGATGTATTTTTTTCATTGCATTATTATATCAGCAAAGCATAGATTAATCTTTTTACTCCTATTCGTCTTTTTCTTCATATCCTGTGTAATTATTTCTCTCTCTTGCTACTTAGATTTGAAAGTATTTGCATATTTAAAAAGGGTCATGTTTGATGTGTTATTATATTAGCATAAGCTAGGTCAGCTAATATATAATTAAAATGAGAGTGCTATATTTTGAAAAAAAAAAAATCATCGGTAAGTTGGAAAAACGAAGAAGGTGGTGTGAATGCGTTTCATAGTAGGAATTCAATGCCTAAATTTCTATTGCAGAAATACTACATTAAGGGGTCAATTTGACTACCGAGATAAGAATATTAATCATAATAAAAAATATAATATTATAAATATCTCATGTTTGATTGTAGGTATTAGTTAATATCAGTATAAAACTTATATTCAAAATAGTGGTATTAGCTATCTTATATATGAGATGGGATAGATAATCTCATGGGATTGCAGAATTATAATCCCATGGAATATTCCAAAACTGAACCAAACAACCCTTAAGGATTTGTGTTGTGCAAATCAACAGGCTGAGTTTTCTTATATTATCACTGTAATCGACATGTAATAACACAGTAGTTACATTTTAATCAGATTTTTGTTGGTAACACTACCGCAGATTTGTTCAGCGGCGTACTTGTTTAAATTTTGCAGCAAAAAATCACTTCCTCTGGAGGCTGAATTGGGAACACCCACTTGGGGTGGCATATATCAGTATTTAAATTTTTAGATAATTTATTGAATTCAAATCATTAAAAATCATATTATACTCACATAATTCCCAATTTTCACACATTATTACTACTGCCTCTGTGATTCTGCCCTTTTTCGAACCCTATAAATAAGGAAAATTTAGTATATGGGGCTGCCTTTTACTTTCATATGAAATGATACAGAAGAAGTTTATTTGACAAAGACGCCCATGGACCATAGCAAGTCCACGTTAAACACATGAGAAACGAACAGGACAAAGACAAAAAAGAAAGAAAAAAGATAGACCAAAAGTTTTACCCGGGACCAGTAATGGCAAAGTGAATAAAAGAAAACGATTATCTATTAAAAAATTAATTGGATAATAAATCACTTAGAAAATGGACAAACAGGGAATAAATAATGAATTTAATTTTTATATTTATAACACTTTAAATTGGGGTTTTCCAAGTTAGAGAAACTATTAATTCTCCTAAAAGATCAAAAATGATCATATTCAAGAAGTCATGAATAATACAAATATCAATATTATCCGCCGATTAATTTATTTTTATCCATATTTATATATTAAATATGAATAGATTTTTTCGCGACCGGTTTGACACCCGACCTGGTACCCTTGTTATGCCAAGTACATTACAGCCACTGTCTACAGTAATGTACTTTACTTTCTTAATTTAGCTACTGTTGTCATAGTCATAACTATTTTCATTCTATCTTCCGAATCTCTTCAATTATAGCTGTTTAATTCCCTCTTTCTTTGTCTGAAAACAATTAACATCAACATAAATTCTATCACCCTTTCTTTTGTTGTCTAAATATCAAACAATTTCCTTATTCTTGATCTAATAGTTCAAGGATTCAAGAATTGTAAAGGGGTTGACTTAAAAATGAGTTCAGAAGAGAATAATGAAGATGGGAGAGGAGGAGGAGATCTGAGGAAGCCATTTTTACATACTGGAAGTTGGTATCGTATGGGCTCAAGGCAATCCAGTTTGATGGGCTCTTCTCAAGTTATCAGAGATAGCTCTATCTCTGTTCTTGCTTGTGTTCTCATCGTTGCTTTGGGCCCAATTCAGTTTGGTTTTACTGTATTGACATTTCTAATCTCTCAACTCTTTCTTATTCAAGTTCTTTACTTTGTTTTTTATACTATTTGAAACTTCCAGTATGATGCAAAAAGATTAAATTTTTGAATGAAAATGACTTCTTTAGCTTCTTTTATTGTGTAGTGGAATTACAATTTGGGTGAAAGGTTGCATCTTTATTGCCTTATTGGTATTACAATTTGCTATGTCATTCTAATTACTCATAGTTCTCTCATTCAAATTCTTGTCTTTGATTGTGTTGTTAAAGACATGATTAAGTAAATAAAAATGTGCTCTCTCCGGCAGTTTAAGTTCTTAGATGAGATGATGACACTATTTAACATTTGCGACGTGTTTGTTTACCTTCCTAATATACAATGACAATCCTCAAATTTGGTGGAAGATGTTACTTTTCTTGTGGTCAAAGGATCACAATAGGTTAAAGGTTGCATCTTTATAGATTACAGCTTATTATGTCATTTTTAGAACCTGAATTTCTGGAGTTGAAATTTCCTTTTTGTGCCTGCACTTGCTTGGTTGGCCTACCTGATTTATGTTGTTGCAATGGATATTTGCATATGTGTCTCTAGTTGATCAATTGTTGTTTTTGTTGTATTTGAAGTGTGGCTACTCTTCGCCTACGCAAACTGCAATTATGAAAGATCTGAAGCTCACTGTTTCTGAGGTCCGGAAAAGCCATTCTTGCTTTCTATTTTAATTCGGTTTGTTTAGAGCTATTGTTGACTAAAGTTGATCTTTTCAGTTCTCTGTGTTCGGTTCTTTATCAAATGTGGGTGCTATGGTTGGTGCAATATCTAGTGGTCAAATTTCGGAATACATTGGGCGAAAAGGGGTAAGAGATTATTGCATCAAATAAGATTCTTGTTTTTTATTTACTATATTTCTGTGTATTTCCCTTTATTGCTCAAGTGGATTCTCAACTCCTTTTTTGTCCTACTGCAGTCCTTAATGATAGCTGCTTTACCTAATATCATTGGTTGGCTTTCCATCTCATTTGCCAAAGTAAGACATTCTACTCAAAGTGTATGATATGATGCCTCGATAACCTATATTGACATGTATGTGCTTGTATCTCCCATTTATTTGCCCTTCCGATATGGTTCAGGATCCTTCCTTTCTGTACATGGGAAGATTGTTGGAAGGCTTTGGTGTCGGAATAATCTCCTATGTGGTACTATTAAGTTTCTTAAATCTTTTCTAGTTACAGTCATTTAACATACCGACATTGTCAAAACTTAATGCTTTAGCTTCCTGCCTTTTGATTTTTTTTAGGTTCCTGTATATATTGCCGAGATAGCACCTCAAAATTTAAGAGGGGGTCTAGGGTCTGTTAACCAGGTTCGCTGAGTTAGTCACTTACTTTCCTTTAAAGAAAAGTTCTTACGCGTGATAAATTAATCACATGCGTCTTTTCTATCTTGATGTAGCTCTCTGTTACAATTGGGATCATGTTGGCCTATTTACTGGGACTTTTTGTTAATTGGAGGGTGCTTGCTGTTCTTGGTAATGATCATTCCTCTTGAAACCTCTTGTTAATGCTACGTTGTACAGTTATGAAGTCACATTATCTTTTAATGAGCTGGCATATGACCGGGCAGAGCCACAGAGACCTATGGAATTGTTCAATTACGCTTGAACTAAATACTAATTTCTCTTATAGGAACATTGCCTTGCCTAGCACTGATACCTGGACTATTTTTCATCCCCGAATCTCCTCGGTGGTTGGTGAGCTCCATTATATATATATATTTTGCATGATTCCTTTGAGGCTTTAGTTGCTGTTTGCCTCATTTGAATTTCTGTGTGAAACATAGGCCAAAATGGGTTTAACAGAAGATTTTGAAACTTCATTACAAGTTCTTCGAGGGTTTGATGCTGACATTACCAATGAAGTAAATGAAATTAAGGTAAATTATCATATAAAGAAGTTTTGCTATACTAGTTCTCTGAAAAAATGTTATTGCTACACATGCAATTCCATATAGAACTTGTTGCTAAATTTGTATTTAATAGTATAGTGTTTTTTTTTTGTGTGTGTAGAGGTCTGTAGCATCAACAAGCCGAAGAACAACAATGCGTTTTGCAGATCTCAAACAAAGAAGATATTGGTTACCTCTCATGGTATTTTTGACGTCTTATGCTGTCATTGAAGTTTCTTTGTTCTATGCCCCTGTGTTTATCAATCTTTTTAATGTTTCACCTTTAGGTAGGAATTGTGCTACTTATCCTGCAGCAGTTAGGAGGAATCAATGGTGTGATATTCTATTCCAGCAACATTTTCCTATCTGCTGGTACGTAGATATCATTAAACAAACAATTGTATTGTCATCTGTTAAATATGGAAGTAGCTGTAGCATTTGCCTCCTCAAAAAGAAGTGTCATGTTATGTCTGCCGCGTATCATCTATTTCTTTGACATGATTCGCTGCTGGCAAAACTGAATTGTGCTAGATAATACCTCATGAGTACCCTTGAAATAAACTAATTGACTAAGATCGACCTTTTACCTCGTACGCCGGTCCTTCATTTATTTACATCTCTTATGGTCTACAACTTTTTTTATGTGATATAAGTCTCTAATTTAGCTGCCTCAATTTGACAGGTATTTCTTCAAGTAATGCTGCAACTTTTGGTGTTGGTGCTATTCAGGTCCGGCTTCTAAATATTTTTGTCTCTCTTATTTAATTTCCAAGTATGCATATTATTCAGAAAGGAACGGAAAGTTTTCTATTTATGTGTAGCGCTTGCTTGCATTGCTTTTCTGCAGTCAAATTTAATCACTCCGTCATATTATTCATGTAGGTTGTTGCCACTGCAGTTGCAACATGGCTGGTAGATAAAACTGGACGTAGACTTTTATTAATTGTAAGTTTTATAAAAGTCATAACTTATATGCATAGTTTTCTAGCTTTTGTTAAATTACACGGGAAATTCTTTTTGTAGGTCTCATCTACTGGAATGGCTGTTAGTCTCCTAATTGTTGCCGTTTCCTTCTATCTGAAGGTAATTTTGTGGAATAAGTTGCTTTTTGCGTGAAGAAATGAAACTTGAACTGCACTTATCATCTTTCTCATCGTTTGTTATCTTTTGTATTTGATCAGGGTTTTGTATCTGAGGACTCCACCCTCTATGGCGTATTGGGAATATTATCAGTAGTAGGGGTGGTGGTACGTACCCTTCTCGATGTGGACGTCATTCTCTCTTTAAAAGACATACTTAAAGTAACATATTTTCATTTTTCTAACCAACTTCTCGTTTCAGCTCATGATTATTTCGTTCTCACTCGGAATGGGCCCGATTCCATGGCTTATAATGTCTGAGGTACTTATTTTTTCATTTATCTTGTAACGCTAAATTTCAGCTTGGTATTGAGTTCTCATAGTACCCGCTTCTGAGAACTATATAGTCTGTTGTACTAGACAATTTCTGAGCAATTGAAGTCGGTCCAATTATCTAGGATACTGATCTGGAATGACATGGACGACTGTTGATGGAAATTTTCGTGCTTGCCTTTACGTTGTTAATATATATATATTTAACTTATTACGTGCATCTGTTATTTTAGATTCTTCCGGTCAAGATCAAAGGCCTCGCTGGAAGTACAGCAACATTAGCCAACTGGTTGTTTTCGTGGGTAATAACAGTGACTGCACCGCTGCTTATGGCTTGGAGCAGTGGAGGTATATCTTTCTCTCCAGCTTACACCACATGTACCTCTTTGTATGCGTATTAGTATAACATCCATCTCTGCTATGTGGCCACGGACATGTATAGGCATTTTGGTCCGCGTAGCATGATACGATTCCCCCATTATGAATACGTGTATTGAAAAGCTTCGGCATTTTCATATGGACTTTTAGAACATGATCATATTGGTAGACCTGAACTGACTCAGGGGTCGCTTGGTATGATGGATAAGCAAAAATAATTCTGGAATAAAAATTTAGTACAAGCTTATCCCTTGTTTGGTTACTAATCCTGGGATATGTTATCCCAGGATTAAAAATAGTACGGAGATAACTTATTCCGCCCAAGGGTGGAATAGTAATCGCAGGGTAAACCAGTAAAATTGACAATCCCAGGATTAATACAACATACCAAACAGTCTATAAAAAATAATACTAGGATAACTAATCCCAACATAACTTATCTTCAACCAAACGACCCCTTAATGTATGTACATATTTTATCAGGAACCTTCACCATTTACATGGTTATGTGTGCTTTCACCGTGGCGTTCGTGGCAATTTGGGTACCGGAGACGAAAGGGAGAACTCTGGAGGAGATTCAGTTTTCCTTCAGATGAAGAATCTTTATTTTCTCACTGTTCTTTTTACTCCCTTGTTTCTCCTTGGTTCTTTTTGTCACAATATATATTTCCTTTGTGCAAAAGTTTCTATTTTTGGACATGTATAGGAAAAGCTTGTGTGCATTTCAACTTGAGCTTATCAGCCCTTTAAGAATTGTTTTCTTTTGCCGTATTTCTTGTTTGCTTGTTGCTGCAGCTGTAATTTATTGGTATGATTCTTTTTTTTTTGTATATTATAAGGGTGATTATTTCATTCGATTTAAATAATGTGCAAAAAAGGAAAATTTATCCTTCAATTCAGGTGTATTTGTAATCTAACTTTTTTCCTGATAAGCTTTTGTCCTAATGTATGTATGTGAAAAAGTTTGTGGTTGCTGTTTCTTTGAACTTGTATTGCTCTTTTCCAGGGCCTTTTTTTTTTTTTTACCATATGAGATGCTGCCACTAATCATCTATGATTTTCCCGAAAAAGAAAATCAGAAATACTTTAAACAATACAAATCTATGAGTTTTAGTGGTTAATTTTATTCCATAATAGAATTTCACACTAAAAATAAGATGCTTTGACTGTTCTAAAATTATGTTACTCTTTTTCTTAGACTGAATTCTTTCATACTATCACCAAAGGATATGGTTGGATTAATAAGATTCATCTATATTTAATTGGCAGAGGCGGATTAAGGATTTAAATCATATGGATTAAACTTTTAAAGTTTTTGTGCATTGAACTCATTATATTTTTAATATATTTTTAAAGTTATGAGTTCATATCTACTATTTTTGCAATTTTAATGAATTTTTACATATAAATTTTTACTCCACGTTGAAAGTTATGGGTTCAATTGAACCCGTCGGTAACATACGATATTGCCTTCATTGCTGCTCCCCCAGTAGACATTGATGGTATTCGTGAACCTGTTTCAGGGTCTCTACTTTACGGAAACAATAGTATTTCCGGTGCCATTATTCCTACTTTTACAGCTATAGGTTTATATATTTACCCAATCTGGGAAGCGGCATCCGTTGATGAATGGGTTATACAACGGTGGTCCTTATGAACTAAGGGGTCGTTGGGTTCATGGGATAAGGTGGGATACAGTGGTATTTTGGGATTAAATTTAACCATGTTTGGTTTGAGTTATTAATTAAACCCGGTATAAAATTATATCACAAATTGGGATTAAATTATCCCACCTCCTAGGTGGGATTAGTTATCCTGGGATAAAGTTATAAAATGATCAGATTATCCTTCTTCCCTTTCCACTGCAACCTTTCTGAGGCTTAATCAGATTCTGCATTTTTGAGGACTTGATTTCCCGTGCACAGCTAGTGTTGAGGCTTCACTTTGTCATCCTAATATGCACTGTTATCATCTTGATTCTAGTTTACATGTGTAGTGAAGGATTTTCTAAGCCACTAAAATATTCAAGGTTAAGACTGGAAACAAAAATTTATCCAGCTTTAAAACACACACATATTTTGGATTATATATTGTATATTCCATTTTTTATCCAGTGTACCAAACGAAGTATATAGCACTAAATAATTCCGGTATTATTAATCCCAAGATTATAATCACAGGATAACCTTGTCCACGAACCAAACGATCCCTTATTGTTCTACACTTCTTACTTGGCATAGCGATATCCGTCCCTGTTAATTAGTGGTTTCGTTTTGAGTCCTAAAAATGAAAAAATTCTTGACAAGAAGCCTTCTCCCTTAAATGGTCTTACGCATCACAAATTTGTATTAGTTAGGAGTGGATGCGGATTCTAGATACCAGATAATTAAACAGAAAAAAGAACACTATAGTTTTTCCATATAGATTGAAGGACACATTTATCCTTCCTCATATAATTTTAATTCAGGAGTTTTCCACGTTTGTCTGCTGTTTACCAGTCGTTTTCATGATGATATATTCAAAATCCCTTGGCAATAAGTCGTCAGAAACTAAGATTAGGTAATGAAATAATAAAACACGAAACCTACTTGCTTTGCCTTGTTGACGCTGTTGTTTTTTTCTTTTTCCAAATTGTCCTTCTCGATTCATAAGCGCCAAATGCAATCAACAGTACCAGCATAGTTATTTATTCCAAACCATTATTAGAATTGAAAAGCCAAAAGACTAAATAACGAAACTGTGATACTTTTCGAAAGTTAAGCGGCCCCATGAATTCTCTTTTCCTTTTTGTGTGTGTATGTGGCTCTAGAAAGAATGTCTGAGAAACACCATCCTGAATTTTCTGCCCTTTTAGGATATAGAAAGCCAATTTTGGATTTCCCATTCTTCTATAACCAGACAGAGAAATTAAAGTGGGGGCAGGCCACGAGTTCTAAAAATCTATGTGCGGTTTGCAATTGTCATAAGATAATGTGAAATTACAAGCTTATAACCATTTGCAATCACATTACCCCATGAGATGATTTCATCTACATTGAGTCATGAACTCATAATTGCTTACTACTCAAAGCAATTATGGATAGAAAATAAGTACCCTCGTCTATTCATTTTATTGACAGTATTTGACTGGACACGATTTTTTTTTTAAAAAAGATTATTGGCACATACCATAAGTATTATTTGAACTTATAGTTTAAACATATGCTATAATATGACTATAAGAGCATGTCATTAAAGGGTAAAACAAAAAGTTTAAAAAGTGTTAGTATTTCCTTTTGAAATACTACCGAAAATGAAGCATTGACAAAATGAAAGAGTAATTGTTAATCCTTCAGACGCTCATTCTACATGAATCAAATGCACGAGCAAAGAAATTTCGAGCGAAGAATAACTAAGAGGACCTTTATGCAAAGAAACTTGGACGAATCTACTTCTGTCACTGCTACCTCATTAAGCAAGGAATCCAAGCTTTTCAACAATCGTTACAATCCATCCACATAAAAATGTCCCCTCCCTCAACGAATCTTCCCACATGCAGAAAATGAATCAATATCGTTGCATCCAAATTAGGTTCCCAGCCTTACTATAGTAAGACAGCAAATGAACAACCAGCAAAACTAGAGGCGAGGCGAAGCTTCCACATAGAAACCCGTGGGTACAAAATTTAATGAAAAAATTGTACATGTACGTACGTGCAGGACAAAATTGTAACTGTTGTTTACAAATATTTCAATACAATGTTCCCAGGTCCTAAAAACTCAGTAACTAACAGTCCAAATTCGAACAACCCCCCTTAATTATGCCCAAGCATTTTGCTAGTATTGCTAACACAACTTTCACAACCAGGCAATACTGAAAAAGTCTTTAGAACAACCTTGTTCCTGTAATCCTTGTCAGATACATAATCACAAGCCTCATATCTCACCTAAGGCCAGGTTAACCAAGATAAACTGCACGCTGTCTTAGGACTTACTGGACTAAACTCTTGAGGATGATGAAATTTATGAAATAGATGAATAATAAACGATGAACATTGGATGCCATTTATGGAATCATTTGGCTCACAGTGAGAAATAAGTGAGACCTATTAGTAACTTGAGTCCCTACTCACAAATTCAATCATGAAGAGATGTTCACTGAGACAAGTTGACTTTACTATCAGAATAGCACTCACTACATATATCAAGATACGAGTAAAAGTTGAAATGATACAACACAAAGTAGCACTAGGCCCTAACCAAGAAAGAAAAAGGGAAAGAAAAACTGATACTTGATTCATGAATTGAGAGGAAAATGGGAAAGTTGGAAGCAGACCATCCGTCAGCTTCAAGCAAAGAGGCGCCATGAAGTACATGTAACTTGCGAGGACATGGCCACTGAAGCATCTACTAATAACCTTGAACTGCATAATCATGATTTCTGCCGTGCTATGAGACTACTTTTACAGGATACCTGTCAATACAATCTTCCCAGGGACCCTTCTGAGAAGGCTTTACATTTCGTAATGCCTGCCAAACAGCACTATTACATTTAAAACCACTTCCAAATGCAATCTGCCAAACTTTGTTACCTTTCCGCATTCTTCCTTTGGCCTCTGTATACGCCAGTTCATACCAGATGGAGCTGGACGAAGTATTTCCAAAGCGGTGCAGTGTCATTCGAGATGCCTCAACATGAACCTGCGTCAGCTGCAAATTCTTTTCTAGCTCGTCAATAACGGCTCTTCCACCAGCATGTATGCAGAAATGATCAAAAGCCAACTTGAAATCTGGAATATAAGGCTTCACATGCTTATTGCATATTTTCTTAATTATCAGAGTAGCAAAGAACAGAAGCTGCTCGCTGATGGGTAGAACAAGAGGACCCAAGGTAGTGATATTCGTCTTAAGTGCTCCACCAGCGATTGCCATGAGATCTTTCGATAAAGATACCCCAGTTTTCCCAGCATCATCCTGTTCTTGGTAAACACAACGAAACGCCTTATCATCAGCCCCACGATGTGTCCTAACAACATGAACAAGCTTATATTTTGCTCTTCTTCTATCCACAGACTTGTTAGACAGCAGAACAGCTGCACCCCCGACTCTAAACAAACAATTTGGTATCAACATGGACTTCTTATTCCCAAAATACCAATTCTGAGTAATATTCTCAGTACTAACAACAACAGCATAGGTATTCCTGTGCACTTGCAACATGTCCTTAGCAAGATCAACCGCAATCACACCAGCACTACAACCCATACCTCCCAGGTTAAAACTCCTTATATTACCTCTCAACTTATACTTGTTCACAATCATAGCCGAAAGCGATGGCGTCGGATTGAACAAACTACAATTTACAACAAGTACACCTATATCCTTAGGTTTCACAGAGGTATTAGCAAACAAATTATCCAGTGCACCAAACATAACTTGCTCAGCTTCTCCCCTGGCAGCCTGCATAGAAGGCTGTGGGGGAAGATAATGCATGGCCTCGGGAACATAGGTCTCGTCTCCGAGGCCAGAACGTTCTAGAATCTTCCGCTGAAACTCAAGCGAAGACTCATCGAAATCACCGGTGAGCCGCGAGTGCTGCATGAACCGTTCATAAGGAGCCTTGAGTTCATCAGGAGCTTTATAACAAGAGTAATCAACCAAATAAACCGGGCGCGGCCGGGTCATGATGTAAACCGTGGATCCGAAAACTAAAACCGCCGAACAAATAATAACAAAGACTAGATTATACTTCAAATGTAGCCATAACTGACGAATATCATCAGGATTCATTTGTGAAGCTTCAATTAAAATCACAGCCATTACAGGAATCAAACAAAGAGTCAATAAATTAGAGATCAAGTAATGGTAGCCTAATTTAACGTACTTCAAGTTTACACTCTGAAGGAAATCCGGCAACCTCCGACTCTGCTGGATCTGAACTCCGACTGGTTCATCGCCGCCACGGGTGGTGTTGACTTGAGTGCCGGCGCCTCCGTCCATGGCGGCGAAAAGAGAAGAAAAATGGGCTAAGAAAAAAGAAGCTTTTTTTATAAAAAAAAAAAGGAGAAGAAAAAAGAGTTTGAAAGGCTCTAGACCTCTCTCACTCTTGTTCTTCTTCTTCTTCTTCTCTCTAGAATGATTGGGACTAGCAGTGAAGCTGACTTTTTGGAAATTGTAAATTTAGCAGAAAGATTCCGAATGGGAGCATTTTACTCTTTTTTCACGTAAAACGCCGTGCTCTTATAATACAACTCGACTTCCAATTTGAGTCATCTCTTTGTGTCATTGTCCCTAGAAATTCCTCTATTTTTTCTGTTAAATATATGGAAATGTACATTTAATTTTTTGAATTTTAAGTTAATATGAGAAGAAAATTCAATTAATAGGCCTTTGTCTAGTTTGAACTCGCAATATTTATTTTTTTGGTTGAGGGTAGGGAAGAAAAAGAAAGTACTTATGAAAAATACTTCACGTACGGGAAAAATGACATTGTATAACTGCTCTCAAAATAATAATCGAAATATATATATATATATATAAAAATATTCAAATTTTATAAAATTTTGCGGCTATCAAATATAAATAGTTTCGGTCCAGAACTAAAAAGGTGATCTTTGCCCACACCTATACAGTTAAGGCGCTTGAGTATGCCTGACTCATTATATTTTAGCTGGTATGGGACATATGGATGGAATCCTTTTAGATTTAACTAGAGGTCTCGAATATAAATATTAAAATAAAGAAACCTCTAATGTGAAGCGCTTTTCTCTTTAACACTCATACGCCAACATAAATTTAAATTAGTCGGATCTACGTGTGGCAACTGATTATATTAAAAGAAAAAGTTGAGATATAAGATAGACCAAAAAGAACATGTCTATAAAATTTATGTGATTGAGTTTTTTTTTTTTTTTTAAAATAGTTGATTGCTTGTTTTGTCGAATAAATTAACTTTTGTTATGTTGTGCAATGTCGGGCTGGTATTAGTAATACCCCATTTTATTTTTCTTTTTTTAAGGACAACCAAGATGGTTAGGGTGACAGAGGGGATGAAACATTTGACCATACATCTGTCACCTTCAACATTAATACAGAAAAATAAAATGTAGTATTTCGTACATGTTTTAAATGCAGATTTTGTCACCACAAATTCTCCCATTGAACTTGGATTCAATAACATATAATGTCATTATCGACCGGTCGAATACATGTATAATAATACACTGAACATACATATTCTGATATTCATTCTTGCTTTTAAGTTTCTTAATTGGAAATCTTGTACCTTCAAAATCGAGGAGGTAATATTATGTTATCAAATTATTTACTTGTTCTTTCTGAACACAATATTTATATTTTATATGCTTATTAAAAGAGGTTTCGCAACTCCGGAAAAAGAAACATTTAAAGGTTTGAAATGTTTAACATGTATTTTAAAAAAATATTGTTAAACGCTAATCTTTTATCTTTGAAACACTTTGCAATTGGAAATAAAAGTTTGACTATAAATACATTAGGTTACAAGTTTCTTTTTTTAAGGATAAAACATAATAACTTGGAAAAATTAGTTGTGCTGGTCATTTTTTGGGCCAACTATTAGAATTTAGTCGTATTTTAAATTGTAATGGCAAAGTATCCTTTGTCCCCAACTAAAACACGAAATATAATTCTAGCAATCGGTACTGGGGCTCCAAATCCCAGGAATGTTTCCTGAGTTTTGATCCTTTACTAGTATAAAATCCACCTAGAGTTCAAAATAATTGAGTTCCAACCTTCATGGGTAAAATAACTTGAACAAAATTTAAACCCTAGTAATTATTGATGTAGTTTGAACCTAAAACGATTGTTTCAGCTGTGGTACATTTCTTGAACTCAAGGAAGTGGAAACTAAAACTCCATGACTATGTCACGAAGTTCGAAACAGGGTATATTTTTAGTGAAACAATGTGAAAAGGATTCAAACTTCAATAATTAGGGGTGTCATGGGTGTCAAATAAATATTTAAAAACTGACCAAATCGACCGAACCGTATTGCATCGAACTGATTTTGAGGTTTATTTTAATAAAATCGTAGGTTTTTCTATAAATCTACAACCGTACCGATAATTAGGGTAGATTTTTATTTTATGAAAATAAACCGAAAAAATACTGAACCGTACAGAATAAATTTATATATGAAAAATATATTTATATATTAAGTTTTAAAATAATAAAGTACTAATTTTTTCCTTGGGTCTTGGAATTATGAAAATGGTTACAAGCCAACAAGTAATTAAGATCAAAATCCTAATTCTCAAACCTACTATGCTACTCATATTGAAACTAAATTACTTCTAGCATATTCACTAACAAGAAACAAAGTATTCTAACGATTATGAATAGCAAAGTACAATGTATCGAATATGATTCCTTTCGTATGATTTAGATTTATATTTTTGAATATTTAATCTTTTATAGACTTTATTTTCGAGTCCAACTTGGTTAATATCTTTCTACTTGTGTGATTTATCTTTTCTTTGTCTTTGCATAGTTTCTTTTACGTAGTGGTAGAGTAGTTGATGGATTTATACGATGACCATTTTCATGTTTTCATAATTCATCATCATTTAAACAGTAAAAATATCTAGAGAGTTTTGCTAAGTTCTATAAAAATATGTATGTTATTGCATTCTACTTTTACTAGTGATTTTTACATGACATTTAAAAAAATACCGAACATTAACCGAACCGTATCGATACTGTAGGGAAACCGACATGATTGAGACGGTTTCAAAAAGTTTAATTTTGGTTATACATAATAGAATAACCGAAAAATTAGTATGATACAAATTTTATAAAATAACATGCTGAACCGAACCAATGACACCCCTATCAATAATCATTGGCTTAGGTTTGAAACTATAAAAGTTTAAACACTAGTAATTATTGTGGGGGTTTGAATCAATGAAGGTTTGAATTCTAGTATAATATGCGAAAATTTTACCATTAAACACTCTAAAGTTTAGTACCATGTATTTTGGATTAGATATGTAGAGAGTTTTTGGAACTCCAATATATTATGCTGAAGTTTTATTTGTAGAATAAATATCTAAAATCTAGCACCTATTGTTGGAGTTCTCTATGTTTTAGATAGGGATTGAGTGACTATTTTGCCAGTAAAATTGAAAAAGTAGCCAAACTCTAATAGTTGACCCAAAAAATCGCTATTTACCAAATTTGATCCTAAAACCTTTAAGTCTATGATCTTACCCTAATGTAGGATATAAGTTTGTTTTCACTTCCAAGATGCAATGCAACAAGGAAATAGAGAACGTTGATTGTTTTCCTTTTTAAGCAAGAGAAGGTCGTTATTTCTACCGCACCTAAGGTAGGCTTATAGCAACACCGTCGAGCTAAAACTATTTAATTGTTCATAGGCACCATAAGGAGCAAAATATGATAATCATATAGCCTCATAACAAGTTACTTTAGTTGTCTAGACATCAGCAAATGGCCAAATATACTCATGTATTTTCGAAAATGGTCTAAAAATACCCCTCGTTATACTATTGGATTATCTATATCCTTGCAGTCATACTTTGGGTTCAAATATACCCCTCATTTAAACGGAGGGACACATGTCATCGCCATGTTGGCCAATTCTAAATATCTCCTAATTAATTAAAAAGATCCATTATCCATACCCGAAAAATAATTTTCTAAAGCAATTTTTTTTTTTGTAAAAACTGAAAAAAAACTGATTTTTTTTAACTAAAAAATGAAAAAAAACAAAAATATTTTTTTTTTTCAGTTTTTAAAAAAAACTGCTTTAAAAAAATTGAAAAATATTTTCTAAAATAATGTTTTTGTAAAAACTAGAAAAAAATTAAAAAATAATTTTCTAAAGTAATATTTTTGTAAAATTTGAGACCCACTCTAAAGCAATTTTTGAGACGCCACTCTATTGTAGTAATAATTTATTACATAGAATCTTATTGTATAAATATTATTTATATTGGTATGCATAGACTTAAACTTATAATAAAATACTATAAAAGAGCTTTTTTGACATTTCAAATATAGACTTTCATAGGGGCGTGTGACCATTTCAAACTTTTATAAAAGGCGCGATTGGAAAAATAATTACATTTTGACAATTCAAACTTTTCCAATCTGTTTGAGTTTTGACTTTTTAAAAATTGACTAAAATTGTGAGGTGGATGACATTGACAAAGATTACCATTCTAGAGAAAGTATAGTTAGGTGGTTTTGTTCCTTTTCATTTATCAAATGCACTAAAGTATTCAAGCATTTATTGCATCAAAATTATTATTATTATTTGAATTAATTACTAGATAGAAAGAGAGAATAAATAGAGTATGTGGTATTAAAGTAGACTATATGTAAAGCACGATGAATAAAACATCAATTAGCCCCCTCTGGCCATTCCGTAATAGCATTTTAATTGTTATATTTCTTTGTATTGCGTGCTCAAGTCGGAAACATTGTAGGAAACTCCTACAAAATCTATAATTTAAACTTCAAATTTTAACTTTCATACTTTTATGGTTAAATATATCATAAAAAATCATCCAATCGATCTATATTCTCAAAATTTCACTTGTATTTGTTTCAGTAATATTTTAAATAGTAAAGTTGAGTCAAGACTTGAGACTTGTTTGGAGACAATTAAGAGCTTTTTGGCGCAACATTTTATTTTACTACATATTAGAAGGGGAATAAGCAGACAACAGACAGGTCAACATACCTGCTTGCCGACCTAGGGATAGTTCTAGAATTTCGCGAATTATTAGCATTGAGCAATTTGTACCAGACTTTTATACTATTCCTCCGTCTGAACAAAAGACCAACTTATGTTTGTCTAATTACCCGTGTGCCCTTGGTGAGATCTTTGGCTTTCCTTATCTTGTGGCCCCAACTGACTTCATCCTTGCAAGTTGAAGCCTTTGTGCTTTTACGCCTCCTTTTGGACATAGTGTATTTTTTCAATAAAGATTTGGGGTCATCGGTCGGTTCGGTTCGGTTGTGAATATTATTGGTTTAACATATCGATTATCGGTTTACAAATATAATAAACCGATAACAAAACCGATAAGATATTAGTTATCGATTAATCGATTATCAATTATTATCGGTTATCGGTTAATCGATTATCAATCATTATCGGTTAATCGATTATCAATCATTATCGGTTCGATTATCGGTTTACCCAATAAGATAACTCAATCTAGAGTTAAGCAAAAAAAAGAAGAGTAAAACAGTTTTATTATGAATATTATCGGTTTAACATATCGATTATCGGTTTACAAATATGATAAACCGATAACAAAACCGATAAGATATTAGTTATCGGTTAATCGATTATCAATTATTATCGGTTAATCGATTATCAATCATTATCGGTTGATCGATTATCAATCATTATCGATTCGGTTATCGGTTTACCCAATAAGATAACTCAATCTAGAGTTAAGCAAAAAAGAGAAGAGTAAAACAGCTTTATTATGAATATTATCGGTTTAACATATCGATTATCGATTTACAAATATGATAAACCGATAACAAAATCGATAAGATATTAGTTATCGGTTAATCGATTATCAATCATTATCGGTTATCGGTTAATCGATTATCAATCATTATCGGTTAATCAATTATCAATCATTATCAGTTCGGTTATCGGTTTACCCAATAAGATAACTCAATCTAGAGTTAAGCAAAAAAGAGAAGAGTAAAACAGTTTTATTATGAATATTATCGGTTTAACATATCGATTATCGGTTTACAAATATGATAAACCGATAACAAAACCGACAAGATATTAGTTATCGGTTAATCGATTATCAATCATTATCGGTTATCGGTTAATCGATTATCAATCATTATCGGTTAATCGATTATCAATCATTATTGGTTAATCGATTATCAATCATTATCGGTTCGGTTATCGGTTTACCCAATAAGATAACTCAATCTAGAGTTAAGCAAAAAAGAGAAGAGTAAAACAGTTTTAAAACTCACTTCTAGCCACAACTAACACAGTTTTATAAAACAGTTCTATATCGGTTCTGGACACAACTAATATTTGAAGTTTCTGCTTGGAGAAACTAATATTCAATTTGTTGAGAGTTGTAAAACAGTTTCACTTCAATACTGTCGTAATAAATGGAAATCCTACTATTGGTATTGAAACAATTTGACAACATTTCCAGTTTCCAGTTTCCAACACTATTGGTGCTGCTACAACTTCCCAGTTTCCAACACTACAAACATCAACATAATGTTGTTGTTAAGCCACAAAATCTGCAACTAATATTCACATATTGAAGTAGTCAAGAATGGTACCAATTCGATAGAATCAAGCAGTTCAAATTCAAGTAGTATCAATTCTTCAACAACAGTTGTCCAATTCTTCAAACACAACAGTTGTCCAATTATTTGAAAGAATAGGGATGTCATCGATAGAATCAAACACAACTAATAGTTCAAACACATAAATAACAATACAAAGTAGTAGCAATTTCACCTTAAGATTAACAAGTCCAAACTTAGTACTAATAGTTCAAATTCAAGTTAACAAGACAACAACTACTCAATTCTTATAGGCTTCACCAAATTGCGCTCCAAACAATGATCGACATGCCTCATTAAGGACTTAGTACCAGTTTGTGGTGCATTGTAACTATACCTTTTAATTGGGCCGGGCTGACCCGTTTACAACCCGGTTCAGCCCGGGTCAACTCGATCCTGTAGCATTGGGGCGGGCTGAGACGGGTTGGGCGGGAAGTGGGTTTCAAACGAACAGTTTTTTGATACCGGTGCACCGGAACTCGCGAAGTCTGCTAACCCGTTAATGGGTTTTTAACGGGTTACAGTCTAGTTCAACCCGGTATCCGTTACAATTTTTTTTTTAATTTTCTGGACCATTGCCAACAGCCCTTTTTTGTAGAAATGGCCATTTCGGCCTACACCTTAAGAAAATAGCCCCATACCCCTAATATTTGATAAATTACAAATTAATAATTTTCAGTTTTGACTTACGGATGTTCATCGATATTGCAGTACCCACCTGGGTTATAGACTGCTAATATTCAAATTATTTCTATGTGGCACGAAAGAATTATGAAAGTATTCCTCATGGGAAGATCGTTAAAGGAGGACGTGTTAGTCATTCTAGTGCTGGAGTTGGGATCAGTTACGGTGATTCATGTGTTTAATGAATTTGGAGACTGGGAGTTCTCATAAGTATATTATTTCAGGTTGCGGCATGTTTAACGTGAGTGTTTTATTTTTACTCAGTGGAGGCACTAGTTGCGTTAATTATTTGTGATAGCTACGCACTATAAGTGTGCGTATATGTGAGGTTTGAGCCAATGTGCGGGCATCAGGGCAAGTACTCATACTCGAAAGAATGTTTAGGCTATGATATGCCTAGAGTTGACTGTTAAGCGTAAAGTTATAACGTTTCTCGTGTTCTTACCTTTATTGAGAACTATATGGGCTACATTTGAGATTTGAAAGAGGTTAACTCCCCTGAATAAATGGGGTAGTTACTATTTTTGCGTTAACTTGCCAATTTGAAGTGTGACACCAGAATTTGCACATGCTTACACTATGGCGTGTTATTTATACCAGTCCAGGAGCATGTGAATCTTATTTCATTTATCACATACATATGTACTTATTTGATTGCTCCTCTATGATATGCTTGGACTGGAGGCCTATGACCATGCCTGGCGGATTACGTTATTGGCACGTGAGTTATCCGTGCGGATTCATATACTGATATTTTTGGCACGTGAGTTGTCCGTGCGGGTTCAGATATTGATACGATAGCACGTGAGTTGTCCGTGCGAGTGATGTTAATGTGAGCTCTAAAAGAGCTGGTTACTGTTATTAAACTTGTGTGTATGGGTTGTACAATATATAATGAGATTATAGCATTACAGTCGTGGGGGTGCTTGTTGAACTTATAACACTGTTCTCTACTTTGAGACATTTTCCATTTTTGGGTACAAAGTTGCACAGTTTGTGGATTGAGTTGTATTGGTGTGGCATGTCAATAGGATAGTTGTGCTTAATAATATAAGGTCATTGGACCGAGAATGGATACTATCAGGTTGGATTCTGGTATATTGGGAGGATAATATTGAAGGTCGACATAGAAAGTGATTATATCTGGGACTATGGTTATGGCTGGATACAACTTGTTCATACTTATACAGTGTGTAGATGTGAGATTCGGGTATTGAAAAGAATTCTAGATGTTAGAAATTTGGCTCCATGGTTTTTGGGCTAAGGTTAAATTAATGACTTTAAGTTATGTTATGTTGTGAGGCCTATATAGAATAGGGTGACATAAGATCACCCCCGGGTATGTGCTTTGGTAAGGTGGAATAGAGATTTGAAGGTTAAGAACAACTCTTGGCACGTTCGAGGATGAACGTATGTTTAAGTGGGGGAGATTGTAACGACCCGATCGGTCATTTTAAGCATTTACGCTCCTTTCAACTATTTGTAGTCTTGAATAACTTCCTACGAGGTATTATGACTTATGTGAATTATTGGTTTTGGTTTTAAGGTATTTCAGAGTTAGCTTGAAAGGATGAATTTTCATGTTGGCAGCTTAAGTTGAAATAGTTGACCGGATATTGACTTATGAGTAAACGACCTCATAATTTAATTTTGATGATTCAAATAGCTCTGTATGGTGATTTCACACTTAGAAGCATGTCCGAAAATTATTTGAAGGTCCGTAGTGGAATTAGGCTTGAAATGCCGAAAATTTAATTTTGGGAAGTTTGACTGGGGAGTTGACTTTTTGATATAGGGATCAAAATCTGATTCTGAAAATTTAAATAGCTTTGTTATGTTATTTATGACTTATGTGCAAAATTTGAGGTCAATCAGACGTGATTTGATAGGTTCCGTAGTCTTTTGTAGGAATTAAAAATTTTAAAGTTCATTAGGCTTGAATTGGGGTGTAATTCATGGTTTTAACGTTGTTTTAGGTGATTTGAGGGTTCGACTAAGTTCGTATGATATTTTAGGATGTGTGGGTATATTTGCTTGAGGTGCCGATGGGCTCGGGTGAGTTTCGGATGGTTAACGGGTTGGATTTTGGACTTGGAACTCTGTTGGAATTTTTCTGATGCACCATCTGGTTTCCTTCATCGCGTTCGCGAGTGGAGCCTCGAGTTCGTGAAGAGGAATTGAGAGGCTGGAAATATTTGCTCTTCACTTTCGCGAAGAGAAGAACGCATTCGCGAAGGGTGGCATGGGTGTGCATCGCGAACGCGAGAGGTGTTACGCGTTCGCGAAGAAGAGAGAAAGCAGCTAAGGACCCCAGGCAATTGGTCTACGCGTTCGCGTAGGGGGTGTCACGTTCGTGTAGTGAGGGGGAACGAAGCATCGCGTTCGCGATGGGTCTAACGCGTTTGCGTATAAGGCATTGAGGTAGAGGCATTTTGTGCTTTGCGAGCGCGAGGGTGATATCACGTTTGCGAAGGAGGAATTTGGACGAGAACTATTTTGTGCTTCGCGAACGCGAGGCACTGACCGCGTTCGCGAAGAAGAAAAGCCTGTACAGTGAGTTTAAGTTCTGAAAATAGGACTTAGTTTTTGACGGATTGGAGCTTTGGAAGAGGCGAGTTTTGGGAGTTTTTCAAGGAAAACAACGGGGTAAGTGTTCTTAACTCAATATTGGTTAAATTTACTTGAATCCATGGTTGTTTTTATCATTTAATTGGTGAATTGAGTTGGGAAAGTTTGAAAACCCTCTTGGTTTAAATTGAAGATTTGAGGGTCGAGTTGGAGTCAGATTTTGGTAAAATTGGTATGGTTAGACTCGTGGTTAAATGGGCTTCTGAATTTTGTTATTTTTGTCGAGTTCTGAGACGTGGGACCACTGATGATGTTTGAGCTAATTTTCGGATTTTTATGAAAAATTATTATTTTCTTATGGAATTAATTCTAATGAATTTTATTGACTGAAACAAATTATTTATAGCCAGATTCAAGGTGTTTGGAGACCAATTCACGAGGAAAGGACATTGAAGAATAAGAATTTCAATGCTTGATGTAAGTAATACTTCTAAACTTAGTTCTGAGGGTATGAATCCCCGAATTTGGTATGATATGAATTGTTTAGAGGTGACACAGACGATAGGTGACGAACATGTAGACGTGCACCACCGAAAGTGTGTCTTGAATAAATCCTGTGATGTAGTAAAATTAAAGAATCATGTTATTATCTGAACATGTGGCACTTGATAGAGGAATTAAGCTGAGGCTAGTAATAAAGATCATGTTTAGGCTATGTGCCGATATTTTTGAACCCATAGGGTCGTGATGTTATTGAATTAATTGTTCTAAAATATATATTTCACACTCTGTAATAATTGTCCATTGTGAGGATATTTATGGGATTGAGTTGCGCAATGCAGCAGGCCAGGATGGCTTTATACATTATTATTATTTTAGATCGGGGCTGCCCGCCTGCAGCAGGCCTTATTGACTTTACTATTTTATGGATCGGGGTTGCCCGCCTGCAACATGCCTTATTGTACTGTTCTATACTTTAAGACAGTGGATTTTTATCAATCAGACATTGGATTCATATTATATGCTCATGTACTCAGTGACACCGGATTTTGGGAGTGATATATTTGAAATTTTGAAATTTCTTCCGCTGAATTAATTATTTTGTTTTTAAATTTAAAAAAAATGGTGGTTTATTGGGATTTTTGGCTTGCCTAGTATTGAGATAGGCACCATCACGACATATGAGATTTTGGATCGTGACAAGTTGGTATCAAAGATTTAGGTGACATAGGTCTCACGAGTCGTGTGCAGGTTTAGTATAGTCTTGCGGATCGGTACGGAGACGTCTGTACTTATCTTCGGGAGGTTGTTGAACCCTTAGGAAAAATTTTACTTTCTTGTATTCTATCGTGCGAAATTGATTCAGCTTGAAACATAACTCTTTGAATTCCTTCCACGCATTTGTATGCGCACATGAGCGCTCGATTTCAGTTGTGCATCACGGCTTGTTATTTCATGAACGAGGTTTGAAATGTGTATTCTGTGTTTTGGTGATGGGCCAGTCTAGAGGACTTGAGGCTAGGATTAGACCACAGAATAGTCTCGGTAGTTTCAGTTGTATGAACTTGCACAATTGGACTCATATGTCCGGTGGTAGTGTCCCTATGAGTGGAATTTGTAGCTCGATGAATGGCTGGATGACCATATGATGATTTTATTGTGACCGCGGGATATATTCAAATGGTTAAGGGACGTAAAAAGGGACTATTGGGTATTTGATTTCTGTCTCGATTTGACATAGAGTCTCGAGTTATGAATGTGTTGAAGAATCTTTTACGTGGTGTAATTGTGGAACAAATTGAATTTTCATGTCTTGTTGATGAGTTCAAACTCATGAAAGTTAAGTGATTACGTAGGAGTTGTGGGATTAAAAAAGGGTATAGAAAGATGCCAGTTTGAGGCTAAACATGTAGGTTATCACCTGCGGAATAAACTACATAGATGTGATCTTTAAAACGTTGTGTGGAGAATCTTCTTTTCTACCACTAGGGCAGATGTATTGGGATTTGAATTTGAATCTGGTTGAGAAAGTTGACTTGACTGTCACGAGAATAAATGCGAACTTAGCGGATGATTGGGGTAATTATGTTTGGTGTGTCTTGATCTTGAGAAGAATTTTCGTTGAACTGACTGTAGTATTATGGCATTAATAAAGTATGTGTATTGTGAGTTATGAAGTGTTTTAATCTATGGCTCTGAGCCAAGTGGGGGAGCCTGCTATTGAAAATTCAATTCATGGTTATATGTCAAATATTTTTTATTTTGGTCTGAAGTATACTTGGGAATCAGTGAAGACTTGCAGAGGTGGAGTTCGAGAATGATTCGAGTAAGGAAATTTCTAGATACGGGTTATATTGCACATATGAATATATGAAAATCATGGAATGAGTGAGTTGTTATTTGTGAAGAAGGTAGTGCGCACGAAGTATGAATTTGATTGGTGGTGTTAAGGCTAGGGTACTTCTTTGGGTGCTGTTGTGCTAATGGGACACGTGTCTTTCGGCCCGTTTGGGTGGTGCAATTGATATTTGAGCAGAGTGGATGACTCCTAAGGAAGTTCCAATGGATTCAAGATTAATATGTCACAATTGAGAATTTTTGGCGGATTTATTTATGGCTAAAATATGAGATTTAAGTTGGATGTAACATTTATGTATATCATTAGAAATTTTATATTTCGGTATCAAGAAGGTGAACGAAACGGCCTTAGACTCAAATAAGGTATTTTCAGAGTCGGTGTTTCGATGGTGGTATTTATAAGGGTAATTATGACGTGGAGAGACTCTACAGATGTTTTGGTGGCAATAATCTTGGGTTTTGGTGACCTACGTGGTTTGGTCGAGTTAGAAGAATTTAGTTCTAATAGCTTGCTTATGTGCAGATGGATTTCAAAGCGTTCTTGACGGCTTGAACCGGATATTTTCTACTGGTGTGGGATACATGTTGTATATTGTGATTTCCTCCTAGAAGAAAGCGAGAGAAAGGTTTCTAACTAACTGGTATGTAATTTGTCGGTGACTTAGAGTTGACAATGAGATTCTTGGGCCTTTTACATGGTAGATGTGGTGTGTTGTGCAGGATTTAGATTCACACGCATAAGGTGGCAGTTCATTCTTGAAAGAAAGATTACGAATTTTGGTTAGAATGGTCAATTTCAGATATTTAGAGGAATGTTATAAGTGCTCGAGGATCCGTGAGAAGGGTATGCATTTCAAAAGACGCGTTGTGTTTTGACTTACAGATGTTCATCGATATTGCAATACCCACCTGGGTTATACACTGCTAATATTCAAATTATTTCTATGTGGCATGAAAGAATTATGAAAGTATTCCTCATGGGAAGATCGTGAAAGGAGGACGTGTTAGTCATTCTAGTGCTGGAGTTGGGATCAGTTACGGTGATTCATGTGTTTGATGAATTTGGAGACTGGGAGTTCTCAGAAGTATATTATTTTAGGTTGCGACCTGTTTTATGTGAGTATTTTATTTTTACTCAGTGGAGGCACTAGTTGCGTTAATTATTTATGATAGCTACGCACTATAAGTATGTGTATATGTGAGGTTTGAGCCAATGTACGGGCATCAGGGCAAGTACTCATACTCGAAAGAATGCTTAGGCTATGATATGCCTAGAGTTGACTGTTAAGCATAAAGTTATAACGTTTCTCGTATTCGTACCTTTGTTGAGAACTATCTAGGCTACATTTGAGGTTTGAAAGAGGTTAACTCCCTTGAATAAATGGGGTAGTTACTATTTTTGCGTTAACTTGCCAATTTGAAGTGTGACACCAGACTTTGCACATGCTTACGCTATGGCGTGTTATTTATACCAGTCCAGGAGCATGTGAATCTTATTTCATTTATCACATACATGTGAACTTATTTGATTGCTCCTCTATGATATGCTTGGACTGGAGGCCTGTGACCGTGCCTGGCGGATTACGTTATTGGCACGTGAGTTGTCCGTGCGAATCCATATACTTATGTTTTTGGTACGTGAGTTGTCCGTGCGGGTTCAGATATTGATACGATAGCACGTGAGTTGTCCGTACGAGTGATGTTAATGTGAGCTCTAAAAGAGCTGGTTACTGTTATTAAACTTGTGTGTATCAGTTGTACAATATATAATGAGATTATAGCATTACAGTCGTGGGGGTGCTTGTTGAACTTACAATAATGTTCTCTACTTTGAGACATTTTCCATTTTTGGGTACAAAGTTGCGCAGTTGTGGATTGAGTTGTATTGGTGTGGCATGTCAATAGGATAGTTGTGCTTAATAATATAAGGTCATTGGACCGAGAATAGATACTATTAGGTTGGATTCCGGTATATTGTGTGGATAATATTGAAGGTCGGCAGAGAAAGTGATTATATCTAAGACTATGGTTATGGCTGGATACAGCTTGTTCATACTTATACAGTGTGTAGATGTGAGATTCGGGTATTGAAAAGAATTCTAGATGTTAGAAATTTGGCTCCATGGTTTTTGGGCTAAGGTTAAATTAATGACTTTAAGTTATGTTATGTTGTGAGGCCTATATAGAATAGGGTGACGTGAGATCACCCCCGGGTATGTGCGTGGTAAGGTGGAATAGAGATTTGAAGGTTAAGAACAACTCTTGGCACGTTCGAGGACGAACTTATGTTTAAGTGAGGGAGATTGTAACGACCCGACCGGTCGTTTTGAGCATTTACGCTCCTTTCAACTATTTGTAGTCTTGAATAACTTCGTACGAGATATTATGACTTGTGTGAATTGTCGGTTTTAGTTTTAAGGTATTTTGGAGTTAGCTTGGAAGGATGAATTTTTATGTTGGTAGCTTAAGTTGAAATAGTTGACCGGATATTGACTTATGAGTAAACGACCTCGGAATTTAATTTTGATGATTCAAATAGCTCCGTATGGTGATTTCACACTTAAGAATATGTCCGGAAAATTATTTGAAGGTCCATAGTGGAATTAGACTTGAAATGCTGAAAATTTAATTTTGGGAAGTTTGACTGGGAAGTTGACTTTTTTATATAGGGCTCGAAATCTGATTCTGAAAAATTGAATAGCTTCGTTATGTCATTTATGACTTGTGTGCAAAATTCGAGGTCAATCGCACGTGATTTGATAGGTTTCGTAGTCGTTTATAGGAATTAGAAATTTCAAAGTTCATTAGGCTTGAATTGGGGTGTAATTCATGGTTTTAACGTTGTTTTAGGTGATTTGAGGGTTCGACTAAGTTCGTATAATATTTTCGGACGTGTGGGTATATTTGCTTGAGGTCCCGAGGGGCTCGGGTGAGTTTTGGATGGTTAACGGGTTGGATTTTGGACTTGGAATTCTGTTGGAATTTTTCTGATGCACTATCTGGTTTCCTTCATCGCATTCGCGAGTGGAGCCTCGCGTTCGCGAAGAGGAATTGAGAGGATGGCAGTATTTTCTCTTCGCTTTCACGAAGATAAGAACGCGTTCGTGAAAGGTGACATGGGTGTGCATCACGAACACGAGAGGTGTTATGCGTTCGCGAACAAGAGAGAAAGCAGCTGAGGACCCTAGGCAATTGGTATACGCGTTCGCGTAGGGGGTGTCACGTTCGCGTTGTGAGACGGAACGAAACATCGCGTTCGCGATTGGTGGAACACATTCGCGTAGAAGGCATTGAGGTAGAGGCATTTTGTGCTTCGCGAACGCGAGGGTGATGTCGCGTTTGCGAAGGAGGAATTTGGACGAGAACTATTTTGTGCTTCGCGAACGTGAGGCACTGACCGCGTTCGCGAAGAAGAAAAGCATGGGTAGTGAGTTTAAGTTCTGAAAATGGGATTTCAGTTTTTGGCGGATTGGAACTCTGGAAGAAGCGATTTTCGGGAGTTTTTCAAGGAAAACAACGGGTTAAGTGTTCTTAACTCAATATTGATTAAATTACTTGAATCCATGGTTGTTTTTATTATTTAATTGGTGAATTGAGTTGGGAAAGTTTGAAAACCCTCTTGGTTTAAATTGAAGATTTGAGGGTCGAGTTGGAGTCGAATTTTGGTAAAATTGGTATGGTTAGACTCGTGGTTGAATGGGCTTCCGAATTTTATAACTTTTGTCGAGTTCCGAGATGTGGGCCCACTGATGATGTTTGAGCTAATTTTTGGATTTTTATCGAAAATTATTATTTTCTTATGGAATTAATTCCAATGAATTTTATTGACTGAAACGAATTATTTATAGCCAGATTTGAGGCATTTGGAGACCAATTCACGAGGAAAGGACATTGCAGAATAAGATTTTTACGGCTTGATGTAAGTAACACTTCTAAACTTGGTTCTGAGGGTATGAATCCCCGAATTTGGTATGATATGAATTGTTTGGAGGTGACACACACGATAGGTGATGAATATGTCAACATGTACCACCGAAAGTGTGTCTTAAATAAATCCTGTGATGTAGTAAAATTAAAGAATCATGTTATTATCTGAACACGTGGCACTTGATAGAGGAATTAAGCTGAGGCTAGTAATAAAGATCATGTTTAGGCTATGTGCCGATATTTTGGACTCATAGGGTCGTGATGTTGTTGAATTAGTTATTTAAAAATATACATTTCACACTCTGTAATAATTGTCCATTGTGAGGATATTTATGGGATTACGCTGCACAATGCGGCAGGCCATACATTATTATTGTTTTGGATCGGGGATGCCTGCCTGCAGCAGGCCTTATTGGCTTTACTATTTTATGGATCGGGATTGCCCGCCTATAGCAGGCCTTACTGGCTTTACTATTTTATGGATTGGGACTGCCCGCCTGCAGTAGGCCATATTGGCTTTGTATTACGCTTGGGCTGAAGGAGCCCCTCCGGAGTCTGTACACCCCCCCGGTGAGCGTAGATGATCATCGATATTCGGGATGAACTTCACAGGACATGGACTTGCCTTACTTACTGCTTATATATATATATTTGGGATGGATGTTTCCCAGGGCATGGACTTGCCTTACTTATTTGTATTGTAATGAGTTATCTGGACATGGATCTTGTCAGTGTCATTTATATTTAGGGATAAATTTTTTCAGGGCTGGATTGGCCTTATACAGTACTGGGTGACTGATTGTCAGTCGATGTGCATATATATATACGGGTTGGAACACCCCTGGGCAGGATTTTCCATAAACAGTACCAAGTGACCGGATAATTTATGACCAGTATTTACTTGAGGTCTTTCTAGTGAGATGTCATATGCCTCATATCATGCAGTATTGACCTATTTCACTTAAACTGAGTTTACTGTTGAACTTGAAAACATGCCTATATTTTTATACCATTATTTTTATTGGACTGTACCTGCGGAGCTCATCATTTCTTTCAGCCCAGAAGTTAGTCTTGCTACTTATTAAGTTAGTTGTACTCATACTATACTCTGCACCTCGTGTGCAGATCCAGGTACTTTTGGACACGGAGATTGTTAGATTTCAGAGTACTATCAGTTGGAGACTATCAAGGTAGTTGTTTGGCGTCCGCTGACCTTGTCTCTCTTTCCTTCAGTTATTTTACTGTTATATACTTTCATATAGTGGCTTTTTATCAATTAGACATTGTATTCATATTAGATGCTCATATACTCAGTGACACCGGGTTTTGGGAGTGATATATTTGAAAATTTGAGATTTTTCCGCTGAATTAATTATTTCGTTTTTAAATTTAAAAGAAATGGTGGTTTATTGAGATTTTTGGCTTGCCTAGTATTGAGATAGGCGCCATCACGACAAGTGAGATTTTGGGTCATGACAAGTTGGTATCAGAGCTTTAGGTGACATAGGTCTCACGAGTCATGAGCAGGTTTAGTAGAGTTTTGCGGATCGGTACGGAGACGTCTGTACTAATCTTCGGGAGGCTGCCAAACCTTTAGGAAAAATTTCACTTTCTTGTATTCTATCGTGCGAAATTTATTCAGCTTGAAACATAACTCTTTGAATTCCTTCCACGCATTTGTATGCGCACATGAGCGCTCGGTATCAGCTGTGCATCACGACTTGTTATTTCATGAACGAGGTTCGAAATGTGTATTTTTGTTTTGGTAATAGGCTAATCTGGAGGACTTGAGGTCAGGATTAGACCGCAGCTTAGGCTCGGTAGTTTCAGTTGTATGAACTTGTACAATTGGACTCAAGAGGTGGTGCTTGTTCTTCTAGTAGCTTTACACATATTTCTAAAAGTTCACCTGAAAATTTAAATGTAGATTATGAGCGACTTCAAGAAAATTATGGTATAGATGATGATTTAGATGATAGTTTAGATGATATTCTAGTGTGCTTCAGAGATTGGATAAGATCATAACTGCGAAATCAAGGGCGTGACGAGGTAGATAAAGCGGAGGACCAAGAAATTGGAGATATAATGGTTTATGGTTCTGATTCAACCAATTTCGGAAATTAAAAACCTCATGTTGACATGGACGAACTTTCAAAAATGATGCAAAGCATATGATGTACTATTTCTTGTTTTTTATAATTGTTGTAAACTTTTAATTTGCAAGTTCAAAAATAAAAAAATCAAAAAAGAACTTGCAACTTGATTTGAAGTCTTATATATTATTCAATAAAAATATCAAATGAAAGCCTTCAGAGCTTGATCCTTACATATTGCCTATTGATCTTATTAAATAATTTTTTGTAGCCACTTACTTTCAAATTTTAATTTTAAAATTTTAAAATTCAAAATTCAAATTTAAAACTTTAAACTTCAACGTTTAATTTTAAGCCTTAAAAGTTTGCAAACACTTAAGTATCAATAACATTGAATAAGAAAAATAAAATTTACTTTAAAATAAAAATAAAAAATTGTCCGGCCTGGTCCAGCTTGCTAAGCTCGAACCCGAACGGACCAAAAAAACCCGAAAAAGTACAACCCTCTAACATGTCGGAACTTTAAACGGACGGGCTGATTTTTTTTTGTGTACAGCCCGTCCCAGTCCGCCCCAGCCCGCCCGTTAAACACCTCTAATTGTAACATAAAATAAGATGACAATGATTACATCTTACTTTCTGCCATCCATCATCACCTTCTTCAATCCTTTCATAATGACTCCAAACATGTGAGATAGCTTTGAGACCACAAAGTCGAGGCATGGTTACACCTATTAAACATAAAAAGAAAAAATATTAAGTTAAGTAATATTTTTAAACATACTATGTGTTTAAAAAGAATTCTTGAAGTAGCTTACAAAAATACAAATTCTGAAGGATCGTCAACAACATCAGCATGTATTATTTAGGCATATATAGAAAAGGAATATATATATTTTGCTCAATAGAAAAGGAATATATATAGAAAAGGAATATAGAAGCCTAAGTATATATTTTGCTCAATAAGAATGTCACGTATAGCATATATAGAAGTTTAATTTATGAAAGTTTTGTATACTCAAGGTATCTTTGTGATTATTTAGGCATAAGTTCTATCTTCTTTGTTATTCACTTAATAAACGATTGAATCAACGAAGATGAAGATGAAGGCAACTGAAGATGAAGACGAAGCAACTAAAAACTTACACGAAGAATGAAGATGAAGTTGAAGAATGCGGCTGAGAAATGTGAACTTTGAAGCAACTAAAGAGTGAAGAGTCTGAAGAATGCGGCTGAGGCTGAGGCTGAGGCTGAGAAAGAATAGGAAAGACCGAAATAATGAAGCCCTAGCATATATGCATATGTATATACTTAAGGGTAAAGTAGTAATTTTGTTAATCCTTATTGAGTTATCGGTTAACCCATTAATAGAATTGCCAAACCGAGGCTCGAACCGATAACCCAATAATGAAAGAATTCTAAATCGTTACCGAACTGTTAACTTAATAAAATAATTAACGGTTCGGGTTATCGATTTTACCTGATAAATGCCGAGCCCTAATAAAGATGGCATTATTTACTTATATAAGCTTTAAATTGTACTAACAAAGAGAAAATCTTTTCTTATTAAATTTCAATCCATGAACAATCGTCAATATATATATATATATATATATATATATATATATATATATATATATATATATATATATGCTTTAAAAAAATTTGTTTAAAAAAATTGCTCAAATCTTTATTTGTTCTTCTTATAAGGGAGAATAATGGAGAGCTTATTAATACTTTCATCATTACTCTTTAAGTATATAAAAAAATTGGAGATTGTTCAACTCTTTTTTCTTTTGGTTTCTCGAGCATAAAAACCCTTTTTTTAGTTAGATAATTTTGAAATGAACGATTAAAGAATTGTTAATTACTGTTCAAACTTGATTGCGCAAGAGATGTTTGTATTTTTTTTTTATATAATCTCAACAAAAATAGAAAATAAATAGCATATAAAAATAGTGAAAAAAGGATAGAGGCATTATATTCAGCTTAGAAACAATTCAAGATTCGCACCACTTTTTTCTCAAGCGAAAATTATCCTTTAAGTGATGTAGATGCACATAAGCACTTCATTTGTAAATGATATTTAAAGGTTTAAAAGTTAAATAAAAAATAACAAGTTGGATTCCTTATCTCAATATCTTATGATATATTTTATCCATGTGCTAGACACTGATTTTGACATCAAATAATTTTCTCTCAGCGAGAACACATGTATATGAATTATTGCATTCTTATATATATATATATATATATATATATATATATATATATATATATATATATATATATATATGGACAAATATTGAGGGTATTATATCAAAACTGATTCTAATTCTAAAAGCCTCAGTCACAATATTAATATTTACTTCTTATTTAGAAAGTACTTTTACAATGAGTTGATGATATAAAACTATGACTATGAAATCTCATGGTGACTTATTTTGGGTTCTCACTTTCTCTACTAAGACCCATATTCAGCAGGTTTGTTTATCTCAAATCAGAACAAGAAAAAAGAAAGATGCAATAGATACAGACCGAATGAAGACAACAAATTTTTAATATTTTGGTGAAATAATACTTTCAAAATGAGTACGTATTAGATAATTTATTTGGTCATAGAGGGTTCAATATAATTAAATTAATTAGTAGGAGAAACTAAATATGAAATACATCAAATTTTAGTCCCCACATTAAACCGACCAGGTTCGTATACAACTTGTGATTTCCTAATTGTAGAATTTCAAAATTAACATAGTTTCTTATCCGGAAAATTTTAATAAGATAAATAATGTAAGACGACAAAAAGATAGGAAATGCACATCTTGGGCTTATGAATTCACTAGTGAGTTTACCGTGAGCGAAAAGGACAGTGTCTCACGAAGTTTACCTAGAAGAAAAATACGAAATTGAGAATTATGGGTCCATTAATGGAAATTTGAGTGTATATTAACTAGCAATTTTACCTACTAATTTTCTGAAAGGATAGTCTATTTAAAGCAGGAGTTCATGCAGGTTTTTCACCGACGAAGTTATACTAGTATTGCTTTATTTATTATGAAGTGTACTAAAATAATAATCTTTTACATTATATACGGTCAAAACTATTTTCGACCTTCATACGATTGGTGAAGATCGACCGAAGAGCGTCTTCACAATATCGAGGTTAGATTTGAAGAAGGCACGAACGAGCTTCGAGTTTCGGGATCAGATTAAATACCGAGCTCGACGTCATTATCGGGCTCGAGTTCGAATCGAACTATGATGAGAAGCGACACGATTGAGCTTAAGAACCAAAGACCAACCAATACCGAGCCCAAGTCAATACCGGACCCCGAGTTAATATCAAGCTCGAGCTCACATAGAGCTCTAAGCCTAGAAACCGACTGATACCAAGTCCGATCAAGATCGAGCCAAGAGACAAGAGAACGAGATGTTTGATTCAAATCCTGATTTTTAAGAGCATGTGGTATTTCACTGAGATTTCTTGATATGAACGTTATATGCTTTATTGCTCGTCACTACTGCTCAGTCTTTATTTATTATTGTTACTTACTGAGTTGGCGTACTCACTTTACTCCCTGCACCTTGTGTGCAGATCCAGGTGTGGCTGGACACGGTAGCGGTTATTGAGTGTTCTGGTTGCAGATTTTTTTGGAGATAGCAAGGTAGCTGTTTGGCGATCGTAGCCCCTGCTCTTCTCCCTCTTATCTTCCTCTAGTAGTGTTTAGCTATTTTTCCAGGCTGGCTTAGCCTTGATATTGTTAGACAGATTATAGTAGATGCTCATGACTAGTGACACCCCGATGTCGGGCTTTTCTTTTCCGCACTTCTGTATTTCTTTGATTTGAACTCTTTAAATGGAGGTTTTTATGTTAAATAACCTTAAAATTATCTTTAAAATGAAAATATCATTTTGTTTTGGAAATGAGTCTGCTTGCCTAGTTCCACGATAGATGCCATCACGACAGGAGGGTAGTTTTGGGTCGTGACAATAACGGAACTACCGACCCCAACGAACATGTCACTTCTTACACATGTGCCATTAAAGGGAACGATCTAGAGGACGATGAAATCGAATCTGTATTATTGAAGAAATTTGGTGAAACCCTGTCAAAGGGAGCAATGATATGAAATCATAATTTACCATCTAATTCTATCGATTCTTTTGCTATGCTTGCAGATTCTTTCGTAAAAGCACACGATGTGCCATAAAGGTCGAGACCAGGATGTCAGACTTGTTCAAGGTAATACAAAAGGACAATGAGATGCTAAGTAAATTCGTATCTCGTTTCGATAGATTCACGGCGGTTGAAACAAAACCTGATCGAGTACCCAGCTATTACTTGGGCCGACATGTATAATCTGTATCGATCAAAAATTAGAGTCGAAGACAATCAATTGGGTTCTGGACCCGCTGTTACACCCTGTGCGTCCCAAGGTGATGTAATGAATATAAGACTTGTTAATTATTATTTAAATAATTTGTCATAATATGTATATATATGATGTTTGGATAGAAAATGTGAAGTTTGGGAATAATCGGATTAAAGTTGCGAAAAAAATGACTAAGGATTTGCCCTATAATGGAGCTTTTTGAGAAATAAATCCGGGTGCTATATGAGGTCTTTTTGGGACATATTTTATACCAAATTGAAGGTCTTGGAATTTAGTTTCCAACACTCTTAATCGTTCGTTCATACGACATCCGGATAAAAAGATATACCATGACCAAGAATGCAAAGCTAGCACCTTTTTGACTTTTCAAAAGTTGATATATATGTTTTTACTCGTCTCTCTCTTCATTTTCATATAGAACCTGACCATAGAATACCATAGAACCAGTCTTTGATCTCTCTAATAGTGTATCAAAGAATACTATCATCCCGGGCACGGAATCAAGAAGCGATAACATTAAACGATCTCTACGACGTAAGTATCGCTATATCGCCTCTCTTTTTCTTTGTTGTTTGAGTTTAGGAGGGTATTTAATAGTTAATAAAATTCCTAATTTCTGTATTTAAGTGATTAAATATCAATGAATTTTGATAAATTCGTTTTCTAATAGTTAGAACTCACGGGACGGTGATAGGAAGTCGTGAGTTCAGGTTATTTGACTTGTAGTAGACTGTTTTATGGGTTGTTTCGTGTTGCCTTTGGGCTGTATATTTTTCTATTGTTTAATGGATTTTTGGAGGACAAATTGTGTGGATAAACACCACATAATGACGGAATGGTGGGCTGGTCATTCGTCGTTATATTTTTTTAAGTTGTTTGACACTACTTTGGTTATCATTTTATGTATGAAGTGATTAAGGTATGTGTGTTGTTTTGTGGTATATTGTGATGGATATAAGGTTGGAAAATAATGCTTACATGTTGTTATTGTTGTTCTCTTGTTGTTGTTAGTATATGGTATTAGATGAGGGCCTAGTTACATGGGAGATGCTGCCCAAATTTACGTAAATGAGCTACTAGTTTAAGTTGCGGACTTAGCCTTTAGTTAACACTGATTTTAAATCTCCTTATGCTATGGTATATTGAGTTGAGTTGTTTGAAGAATTTCTTGAAAGGTATTAAGGACTCAATGGAGTAAAGGTATGTTAAGGCTATCTCTTCTTTCTTTTTGGCATAATCCAAATGATACAAATGAAACTAGCAAAATACGCAACTTTCATAAATGATTCTATTCATAGAAATACTAGGGGTGTCTATATTCTTGATTTTCTATGTGAATTATTATTATATCCTTTGTTCATGGGTCTCAGAAAATATGTATTTGATAAAGTTTGTCCGAAAGGCATATTGATTTTATGATATTCGAGAAATCTTATTAACGCATTTCTTATGCATTGCATGCATTGATACATGTACATTGACCCATGACCAGAAGACATTATATACGCGCATATTATATGTATATGGGATATGGGAAAAGGTTACGACGTTATATACGCACCACCACCTGATCAGCTCGTATACATTGATGATTTGCCCACAGTGGCCGAGATGATATGATGGGATGCCCTCAGAGGCTTGATGATGTTATGAACGCATATACTTATGCATGATATTTATACGCATATGCATGACATTATAATATGAATGATTCACAGAGTTGTTCAGACTTACATGTTGCGTCTTTTACTCCATATTTCTCTCATGTCTATTATTTACTGATTTTCATTCCTTGCATACTCGGTACATTATTTGTGTTGATGTCCCTTTTGCCCGGGAACGTTGCATTTCATGCCAGCGTGTCCCGATAAACAGGTTGAGAATTATTCAAGTAGGCTATCAGCTCAGCGGAAGATGTTGGTGTGCTTCATTTGCTTCGGAGTTGCTTATTTGGTCAATATGATTCAGACGTGTATTGTTTAATATGGCAGGGTCCTGTCCTGACCTTTATGGTATTTATCTACTCTTATAGGATTGTAGACATATGCCATGTACGTAAAAGATTGTATGGCTTTGTCGGCCTATGTTTAGTGTACGAGTGATCATTTTGGTCTTATAGGCCTAAGTTGGT